>NW_021848556.1:229543-235793 GCF_003651465.1 Formica exsecta
GAGTTCAAAATATTTATTTCCCAGCAAACACAGCAAATCTATCCGGATGGTATTAACATAATTCTCTATGTCTTTTTTCAAACACAGAACACATTTTATAATTACAGGTTTATCATATCTAAATTTGTATTCGAAAAAATGATACTTCACATAGGATTATGAAGCTTTCTAACGGAAAAAAATATAGCTACGAAAACAAAGATTTTGAGTGGAGAATTAAAATTCTTTATACCTCTATAAAATATTATTTAAATATATGTGAAAAAAATGATTGTTCAACTTACCGGCATAAGGACCAGAGGGTGAGTTGGTGTCCTTGTTGTTCTTCCCGTCTTTGCTGCCGCTTCCTGCAACAGCAAAGAATAACTCGAAATTACGATAAGAAACGCAAGATAACAATGTACAAAACATATAGGGAAGATATATTTATATTTTAAGGATACATGAACTCGTTCATCAAACATAGCTACAGGTATTATTAAAAGTGGAATTTTACCAAATTCCCTTATTTGAATATCTATGAAAAGTCTATATAAACATGAGAAGAGATTCTACTCTGATAATAAGATAAATATACAATAAAAACATTTCAAAATGCATAAAAATGCATAAAAACAATCGAGCAGATTGAAGGAAATGTGCGGCATGCAAAGTGGGGGCGCGTTCAGTTATGAAAGACGCAGTAATCGAAGAGGTAAGAGCATAAATGCGTAATAGCGCATTGAAATGTATGCGCTCCCCAACGAGCGCATATCATCTGACGGGTCGGTTAGATGACTCGGTCGAGAAGATAAGGAGCAATAATGCATTAGGCCAATTATTCGGAATGGAACGGTTGCTTTATTCGCAGCAGGCGGTACCCCCATGCCGGCTTTCATCGCGAAGCAGATTCCACAACGTAATGGATGTGCACGGAAAAACAATGAAAATATAGCTACAGAGAAAAAGATATTAAAATTATAAAATGTAGAATGTTATATTATGAAATGTATTGGCATTGAAAAATTTTCTAAATAATAAATATGTATATGTATATATAAATATCATTAAAATATACATTTATTATAGATATTTAACTTGCTTTTATATATGTGTGTGTATATATATAAAACGCGCGAATTTAATTATTATTTTTTGGGCTACCTATAAGCGAAGTCTAAAGGTCACATGCAGTATCAAACTTTGTCGCAAGTTGACATTCAAGTATGTTTACTTTGGCAAACGAGGAGGAAATCTCACATTTTTCATCTTAAATGCTTACAGCGGACAGATGTTGATAGAGCGTCATAGAGGTGATATGGGAGATCGATTATTAAGAGAGCGAAAAGTAAGACGCGCGATCGATCGATAGGCACGGTCGTTTTCCGGCGGGTTGATAAATCCGTCGTGTAAACTCGGTCAGTCGGAAATGAAATCCACGAGGTAAGAAAGAAGCTCACGCCTTCGTGTCATTCGTCTTTTGTTAGCTAACAAAAGAGTCTCGCGATCTTTTGAAAATAATCCTATCCGCGTAGTCAGAACACATTATAATCTCCGCGACTTGATATATTATTTAAAAAAATTTAAGAATATTTGTGTTATTTTTTTAATCTAATAAATCGTATAATTAAAAGAGCGAATTGTTCTACAATTATTTATAATTTGCGATCGGTAATTCTGTAATTAAAAATTGCAAAGGAATCTTAATGTTCACGCTTTCTTAGCTGCTTCTTTCCGCGATTTGAACCCATTTGCTTTTTAAATTCGCTTTCTTGTTCCATCGTCTTTTACGTGCAAGTAGCGTTTACCTGATTAAAAATATTTCAATCCGCGGGGTTGGAATATATTCCGTGGGTGCAAGTAGGACACGTTTTTCTTTATACACCATGTTTTTCGGTTCGCAGACGAGACCGAAGACAGTCTATATACGACAAAAGAATGATGAAAGAGCGACGATGACATCATCACAGGGAAGAGAAGAAAGAGGAGGAGGGTGTCGGAAAAAGAGGGACGGTCCATACCTGGGGAATAGGGACATGACTAGTAAACTGGTCGTGGAATGCGATTGCCGTTCGTATACCAGTTGGACTGTATATCCTTAAAGAGCCCTAACCTACACGAAAGCGTGACCTTTTCAGTCCCTACTGAAAATCTGCCCCGACATTTCTCGTAACGTTGCTGACTCGAATGTACCGGGTTCATTGACCTGATATTTCTTGGTAATAATGCTTCATTTGCGTGTATTTTATTTATCCGTTGTTTGAGTCGAGTAATTAAATTTCTAAAGAATACCTATTTGCAATATAGAAAAAAAAAAGCCAGATTATATAAAAATATCTTTTTATATCCCAAATAAAAATATCGGAAAGAGTAGCGTACATTAATATAAAAAATAAAGATTGTAATGTCAGTTTATACAAGTCAAATGATTAATTTACACAAATCGTCCCAAGAGAGACTGGACTCATCGAAATGTAATTTGCTTGCCATATTTAGGACATCGGAATCTCGAGATTTCTTCGCGTTCGCCGACAGGAGAGATTAGAAACGCGAGACGCGCGTAGATCTGTCAAGGTTACGGCGAAGGCCGATTCGCGAATGTCGCCGGGATGACAATCGTTTTTATGACACGAAAAGGATAAGATCGCGATTAGTTCAAATTCAATTAATACGAACAAAAACTTTTTTCCAGAGTGCAAAATTTCTTTTCCCTCCTTATTAATCACATGTATATATGGGAGGCACAAATTAAAATTGTTCAATTTTTTTTCGTCATTTTCTATTACATGATATTTTACATGTAACGCTGCTGTTTAATGTCCCTCTTTTTTTTTTGGCGAATTGACAAACTGTTCCTTTTTCTGCATTATACATGCTACCGGACATGTGATTGGCCAGGCGTGACGGGATAGCTCGCCGACAACTTGTTGGAGGAACGGCATCAGCTGCAATTTCGCAAGGCTGCCTCGTCGGGGGTTGTGGAGATAGTGAGAGTGGTCGAGGACAATGACGCGCGTGCCCCCCAACGTTGCTTGTCCGGGTGGGGGGAGAGGGGTAGGAGAGGGCGGGGATGGTAATGGGGGTTGTGTTCACCCTCTGAATAAATCAATAAGTCCCCGGCCCAGCCTTCATGCACGCTCTTCAACAAAGCGCAATCGTCGGAATACTAGTTTCGAGCAACCACTCTTGATGAAAAATAATATTTGTGTTTTTAATTAATATAATATTCTGCCATTTGAATTGCAATAATGAAGTGAATTTTGCAAAATCAAATATTACGTAACTGTCACACTTCATTATTCGTAGATAAGATAATATGATAGTTTTTCTGAATATCACGAGTCATTTTTTAAAATATATAATTATAATATTAAATTTACACATTTTCAGAATTCCTTTGGGGAAGAGGGGCTAGAAAGAGAGAGGGAGGGAGAGGAATTTGGGGAAGGTAAAGCGAGCTCAAAGGATCCCCCTCACTTTCCGAAAGTTCGCCGAGGGATATCGAAGGATTAAGGCCTTCGAAAATAAGTAGGGGTCCGTTTCCGCAACATGTTGGGCCCAGCTGGCGTTCAGAGAATTCTACTGACTTACTCGCGTGCATTCTCTCTCTTTCTCTTCGTCCGGGCAAAATTTAATACACGACGATAATTAAATAGGATAATCAAATAGGATCCGCATATGTGGGGCTGCCGTGTCAAACGATGAATTTTATGTAACCTTTTCAAGTACATACATACACGACTGTGCATATCGATTCTGTCGTACGCCTTAGGAGCGCTCTTATGAATAAAACAACATCGCTCAGTCATAATTTCCGGACTTGCAGAGGAAAACGCGCCAGCAGACCCTACATTTCGGGCCTGCTGATAAAGATTGCAGGAAAGACATGACATTTACGAAGATACGACGGCGATGTCTGGAGCCGGAGACTCGGTACAAAGTTGATCCTTCGCGTAATCGTTCTTGATTAAAACTTCCCTGATGGAAAGGAGCTTTACGCGAAGGAATTTATTATCGCCGAACAAAATGAATCTTGCTAGCAAGAAATGTGAGGGATAGATGTCGACATCCTGTATACGTGAAAAAAAAAATAACATTTACAAAATATATTAATATTTTTTTTTTAAACTATACGATTTGATTAAATTGCAGCTATGTTTCTTACAATAGGAGAAAAATCAAAGTGTCAGCGAATTCAAATATTCTGCTAATAATATACGGAAAAGGGAGAAACTACTGACATATTTCTTTTTTTCTTCACTTACTCTTACACGACAATGGCGTAACTGTACTTCGCACGGTGCGTAACGCACCGCATGACGCACGTGTTATTACGTATCTATAGGAAAAGCGCGCGCAGTGGTAGATACACGATGGCGAACTCCTCGATATCACGGTCGAGCTGCGGCAGCTGTCGCGCGCGACGCGTGGGATGCCCTTAAAATTTATTCTATTTATAGGACGTACCGTACGCGCGGCGGACTCTTGGAAGTCCAAGTCGCCTTCGTGATACGAGACGCGTACATTGGAAAATACTCGCGTCTCGTAAACTAAATACGCTGAATCGCATCGTTTTCTTCTAGAAAAATGTTGAAATATACGAATGCACAAATTGAGAAACAGTTTCCCGAATAATTCAAAGTCTGCATGTTCCGTCGATGTCGAAATATCGATAATTTGTATGCGAATCATGAATATTTTTTAGAGGTACAAATAAAATAAAGAAGATCCCTCTCTTGAAAAATCTCTCTGTTCCATGTCAATATTATAGCTTGCTTAACTGTATTTTGATTTCTAGTCTAATCGCCGTGAGATGTAAAGTATTCTCTAATTAAGGCTTCTCTAATTCACGTATAAGGCTCATGATTTGCGCACACAAGAGAATTACAATGGTACTTCCGTTCTTTGCGAAATCACAAACTAGCTTCTAAACATACCAAACTAATCTCTCCTCGAGACTAATTGGGACTTCCTAATTAGCCAGTAATTTATCGATTAACTTTTTCTCGCTCTATTTTCGTGTTTTTTTTTTTTTTTTCCATTGCGTTTTAACAACAAACCGTTAGACACGACGTTTTAGTTTCTCAGCCGAAACCAAAGTTTTGTTTTATTACCGTCTTTATCGTTTCTGGCTTAATAATACTAGATAATTGTAGGAACGCAGGGGTTGTTACTATTATTAGCGCAACGATAACCGATGCTGGAATTGTACTGAAAGAATGCGCTCTTCGAGGTAAAATTTTCCTCTGCTTCTTAAAATTTCACTTATACTATTAACGGTAACTGCGCGTAATGAATGACGTTATAAATAATGGAACGTAGTGTTCGCTCGCGAGAGTGATCTTGCCGAGTTGAATTTTCCAAGCATGTAATTATACAGCGGCGCAATATACACCCCGCTTTCCAGTCGAAAGTAAAGCGTACTTAGATAAAATCGGGCGTGGACGGAGCATAAGATCTGTCCGGCAATTGGATCGCGTGTGCGCACAGAACTCTAATAATCGTTAATTATTCGCAACGACCTGTTCTCCTATATCATTAAACAGAGTGTCTACTCTCGGGAAAAACACAAAACATCTGACAATGAAATTCTCAGCAATTTTTTTTTACTTGGAAAAATTAAGGAGTTTTACGTACTTTTTCAAATTTAATATTTGAAACTTAAGTGGCTCTTTATTTTTTCCTTCTTAATCGTATGAATAAAAAACATTAGAAAGCGTATACAATAAAGAAATTTATCTTAGAAAGATACATTTAAAAATTTTCTAATTTTATTTGGAATTTTGAACAAAAACATCTAAAAGATCAGGGAATTCTTAGAAGGAATTTATTTACAAGATTTAAGAGAGTAGACTCTGTTTAAAATACGATTTATAAGTAAAAAAGATTTATATTCCAGAAAGAGATTTACAGATATATCTGTTTCAAGATATATATGTTTTCTCTCTTATTTATATGTATAATATCATATTATTTTGCGACAAATTTTTTCTTTTCTGTTTCAATTTTTTCAAGAATCGTCGACGTATAAGAATTTTGATCCTTCGCGAGGTGCATGGATTCGCGTACAAGCTAGAGTCAAGAGCTGACACCGCTGCCCTTATCTTTTGCGAACGAAGCAGAAACGAAAGTGCCTCTGCATCTTCTTCGAAACCAGGTCTCGAGATGAATGAGAGAACTTCATATGAAAGAGATCAGTCGCTAGTCGTCGAAATGTAAATGAATACGAGCATATAAAGAAAAAAAAAAGAAGTTTTAGAAAACTGAAAGA
>NW_021848556.1:236262-296574 GCF_003651465.1 Formica exsecta
AAAGAGTGTGTGCTGTACAAAATTAAGACGATTAATTCGCGTATTAATATGCGAAACTATTCATCGATCAATCATCGGCGATACACATTCTTCCTATTCGACATTCGCTGTTCGCGATCGGCGAATCTCGAACGAATTTATAATTGACAAGGGAAATCGGCTGACTTTAACGGTACGTTACTGAATCGGCAGCGGCTGGACCCTCGACTGGATCGAGTTTGCTTCCTTTAACGGCTCTCAAATCCACCTGCGGCCGTGAAAACTGAGAGCTCATAGTTCGCATGACTAACGGCACGTGCAGCGATCGCCGTGTCTCACGCGAGGTGAGGAGCAGAATTAATGGGACCTAGACGTGTTTAGCCTTCGACGGAAACGAAAACGACCTTGCCTCGTCTTTCCGAGAGATGCGATCGTCACGTTATGTCCAACAAGATTTTCGCCGCCATGCGAGGCGATAATATCCAAGAGAGATGAGTTTCGTTCTGGTTCTTGACAACTCTATTTTTAAATCGCGAATTTTTTCCGCATATTTTATATTTTCTCTTTTTTGTAATTTTATATTTAGAATTTAGAATTTTTGATAATTAAATTTATAATAATAATTTTTTTATTTGTATTTTATGATTTTTGTTCTGTATTTCTGTTTCAGAAATACATAATCATCGTTTGACTTGATTTCCGATCGCGATTATTAATTACCCCGGATACTAGCTAATACCGAATCGATGATGACGGAGTTCTAATTTAATAAACTCGACATAATCTCGGCGATAAAACCGGTATATATCGAGGCACGTTGTTTCGTAAATCATGCAGATTAGAGGCTCCCGACATTTGACGCGATTTGTCGGGCACTGAAAATGTTATATCAGTAATTTCAACTTGCAAGATTGAACGCGCTAAAAATATCACGCACAGGTAAATAATGATTTTTCTCGTTCTTATACAACGATTACGCTTCATATATTTTTCTGCTCCAGTTGCATGCAAAAGAAAAAAAAAAGAATATGAATAAAAAAATTCTGTCAAATGATTCCGTTGAAAAAGGAGAGAAAGAGAGACAAAAACTAATTAAAAAACACTCGAGTTTATTAAATTTATAAAAATTCCGATTTTGGAGCGCGTTTCGATTCAAAAGATTTCGTTAAATAATTGCAGAAAAGACGTATTTTCGGACGTTCAAAGTCATCATCGTCGTCATCGTTATCGTCGAGGTCGATGAATGCTCGACCGTGATACCGGTATTCGCTCGCCACCCGCGGGGTTGGTAGACGGGCCAGCAGACGGGAGTAACGATTGTGTGCCACCCACCATCACCACCACCCCTTCTTGACGAGAGGGATGCTCGCGCCCCCTCGGCCGCTCGTGCCCCCGCGTTTATCCACCAACATCCACCACCTACTAACCGATCGGAAAACATCCCCCTCTCGGATGGTCATTCCCCGCAACTACTGCGAAGGTGCTTGTGACATTTCATTAAAAAAATGGACCGCGTGACCGGAATCTGTGGGCTTCCTTATCCGAGGAAGTATCGATACGAAAAACGTTTCGAGCGCGTTAATCGGTTAATATATCTTGCAACGAAACTAGATTGTGACTCTAGAAAATCTCGATAATTATTTCAACAGTTATTCAAAGGATTTGAAAAAGAATAATGTTTTATCTTCGATCCTGATTTTTACGGAAATTATGATTTTTTTTTTTTACAGCTATCGTTTGATTCTAAACATCAAGAGAAAATTTTACCCTTTGCAGAAAAAAAAGTTCAATTTTCGAGAATTTAATTTAGATCCATCGAGTAAACGAATTTGAAAATTTGGGAAACAATAGGGTCACAGTGTCTTTTTTAATTGCACACTTCATAATGGTTAGTCCTTGCGATCGATATTCAACCCGTGTGTCATCTCCCTTAAATCGGATCTCCGTGTCCTTGACTGACGCGAGAATTCGCATAATATTATTCACCGAAGAGCCAGACGAATTTGCACGTTCTCTCTCTCTCTCGAATCACGCATTCAACACGCACACAAACTTCTGTCGAAACTTATCGGCTACGGTCATTCTCCTTGAAAATATGAGTGCCTCAATAATATCGAAATATCTTACAGGGAAAATTTAAATATTCTCGCAAAAGACTAGATTAATTAGTGTGAATAAAAAATTTAATTTTTTAACGTAATTCCGAAATTCTTTGCTCTTTTTGATTTTTATGAAATTGTGAAACAATTCGAAATTAATTTTCTTTCTCAGAAAACTGATAATAGTTTATACTCTTGTGATATAATGAGAGTGTAACGCTTTTATCATCTGTGAGAGACGATGCTTTATCACATAAATACTTCCGATTACCCGTTATCGATTTTGTCTTATCCAGATATAGTCGAATTGTTGTATTTATTCGATTCGTTTGCTCATCGCTTTCAATTCACACGAAAGATACTTTCTTGTCTAAACATACTTATTGAGCAAACATTTCGACGAGTCTTCACACGCGCAAAAAACAAAGGAGCTTGTTGAGAATAACTCTGTAGGAGGTATCGCCGAAAAAGACTCTGCGCGACACAATGTCGCGGATGCATTAAAATTAAATCGCCGTGTTATCGCCGACGGTTATTTATAGAGCGCGATGTCGATACGCGCCGCAAGGGAAAGGAGTCCGGTCGCATATCGCGTCGACGAGCACAAAGACGCGAATCCAAGAATTCCGCGTGTGAAATATAAAATCCGTTTAGAAATTTACCGAAAACTTACGCCGGCCATCTTGTCGCATTTTTAGAATTCGCGGGGGATCTCTTTTCCTTCTCAATCACAATACAATTTAAGAGGCATTATTGAGTAAGACTTAGATGGGAATTACATTACTGAGAAGTGTCTTTATAAATTAAGCAAAAATGAAAATAATTTCATTCTTTCTCTCTCTCGCAATTTTGTTACACGGTGCTTTCCTCCGACTTGCGCGCGAATCTAAAAATTTGACGAGGTTTATAGACGAGACGCGCGCGCAGGCGGCCGAAACGCGGAAACATTTGCGGATGAACCTACCTACGTCGGACGAATCAATAACGGGAACCCTCGGGTGTGAAGGAGGCACCTCGACGGTGGCGGCGGCAGCGGCGGCGGCGGCGGTGGCGGTGGACCCGCGCGCGGGGATGTCCCACGCACAATACGGCGTGCCCTCTGCGCGCGCCCTTCTCTCCCCTCCCCACCCCCTACCCCCTTGCCGCCAAAGGAAATCCAGTTTCGTCGCGGGCGCAGGTAGTCGCGGGACCCCCGAGTTTTCTTGCGCGGAGATTTCTGACGTTTATTTTTCTTATTACACATGCGAGCCGGTGGTCCGCACGCCGAAATAAGGATCAGCGGACCACGTCACATGACAGGCATTTATATGACGGAAAAACGTAATGTTGAGCGAACAAAAGCAGAGTTATCATCCTACAAGGTTTAGAACATTCATATATAAAAAATAATTATATGTTCACAACACTTACATATGAAATGTTCATTAATTTTCTAGAAGCGTAAGAATCTGATTTACTAACGAGTCTCGCTTGAAGAAAAACATATAGGAGAGGTGCCGGTTTATCAATTACGTCACTGGTCGGGGAAGACGAGCGCGGGACGACTCGCAACGTGTAACATGGCCGAGGCCTTGTCTCTCTCTCTTCCCCTCATCCTGCCGCCATGTCGTTTTAACCGCGCGGACGAGCTTTCAAGGTCGGTCACATTCAGCTGGAAAATCGCTCGACGAGACACCGCCAGACGGCACCACTCTACGGCGCTTGCGGAACACGTGGTGCGACGGAAATCGCGCTATTGTAGGGGAGAGGGAAGCAATAGTCTCACTTGTTGCGATAGATATTCCCTACAGTTCTGGGGACAAGGTATGTTCGGATCATAGACATAGTATATCTAGACCGAGTGATGAGGAGTGGGAGCCGATGTGCACGTAGAAAAGGACATACTCTGTTTCGTGTCCCTTGCGTTCTCTCTCGCTCGCACGGAGGGTGACGAAAGAGAGCGCTATGCTCTGTGCGAGCGAGAAAGAACGCAAGGGGCACGAAACAGAGTATGTCCTTTTCTACGTGTATCTTTACCCCCACTCCTTAAATAAAGGCAAACGCTCGGTCTAGATATACTATGTCTATGGTTCGGATTCTACGAGATACTGCAGGTACGTATGTTCTATAGAATCGATTTTCTATCTCTTTTACCCCATTCCTATTCAATTAATCATATCTAGAAACCCTCAAGTAATCATATCGAGAATTGGGGGAGGGCGAGATTGAGGAGAGTACGTTTCGAGATTCTCAGCTAAACTTACATTATCTTATGTCGATAATATTGATATTTTAAGATATAAGACTTTGTAGATTATAAAGTTATCAGCGATTCGTGAGAACCAGCGGTCGGTAACTATATTTTCTGTGAACGATGATTTAACTTTCATTTTGCATGTGTATAATGTTGAATATTTGGAAACATTCTACAAACACAATCCACGTGGCATCAAGTCAAGTATATCATTAATAGTAAAATTCCACACATAGCATTCCCCATTCTCCATTCCCCAGTCAGTAATTCAACTACATATTAGACATGCATTGTTTACTGCTACATTATGAGAAACCTCAAAGTGATTAATATATTATATTTCGTTTCTAATAAATTAAAAATATCATAAAGATTATATGTATGGAAAAAATTACTGCAGAAACATTACATGCGACAGATAATGGGACATATGTGATAGACATGTAAAAAAGTTATATATATTTAAAAATACCATAAGATAAAAAACTACGCATATACTTGGATCAACAAAAAATATTTAAATGATTTGATCATTTTTGTGATAAACATTAATCAAGACTAGAGAGTGAAATAGTAAATAGGGTGATCTTTTTGTGAAACGATCATTGTTAATGTTTTTTATGTAGGAAACATCGAGATATTAAATACAAAATATTGGGTCATCGACATAAACTTTCTCTACTTTTCTATAACTTTACTCTAGTAAGAAACTTAGAAGCAAACATTCCAAATTGTCAAAGAGATAGCATTAAATTGGTGGCACTCAAGTGCCACGAAAGGTCACACAAGATACAAGTCAGAAAACTCTTTCGCAGGTTACTTATCAAAGATTACGAGCTTTCAAATAGTCACATCTGTGGAAAACACGACATAAATGTGATTTGTTAGAGCGATAAAGACAATTGCTTAAAAATACTGACTGATTGTGCGATATATTTTTTTGTTTCTTTAGTTTAACTTTCTTTACTTAAACATTTTTGATACACGAATATATTTATCATTAAACAATTCCATCATTTTGTTTTACTATAAATGTGAGTGTAATTTTATATTTACATTCATTAATTATCTCGCGTTGAAATACATAAATATATTGATAAAACTATACAGCACACTATCATTTTTATTCTGTTAATTTTTTTTGGAATCTTCTCTTTACAAGTTTTAGAGTGATATTCTTTGAATAAAATCGCAAAATATGGACATATATATATAATAAGAAGTTATTAGAATTAATAGATTGTATTTTTTGTTTTTTAAAATGTTTTTAAATTTGAGTATGTGTACATGGTTTATTGTTGAGTGATATTCAAAGTATTTCCCTGAATTATTATAAAACTAACAGACGCATAATCTTATCACATATGTTGATCCAGAATTGTCACTTATCGCTTACAAAATCCTTCTTTCACGACAACGACACCCGAAATCATGTCCACATTTGCGTCCCAAACAACATTGCACGATTCCTCGACAGTGCTTTAAGTATGAATGCCAAGAAATAATTCTATATAGAAATTCTCAGATATAAGGATCTCATGACATCCATTCTTTTTCTCTTAACGCGGCCTGTTAAAAGTGCGTTTAGCTATTCGTAATAACACTATCGAGAAAGAAAAAAAGAACAGAGAAAGGAATCGTGAAATTTCACCTAGAACGCAAGCGGGGTCCAATGATTTCTCAGCCAGGGAGTCACCGGCGGCGATGTCGTGCTCTCCACGTCTGTGCCACGCGCATACATTCAAGGCGTGGTGCTTTCACTTTTTTCTAATAGCGCAAATCTCCGGCGCTTACCTTTCTTGATGAGCAAGCTAGTGACCCTCCGTAGCGCCTCGCGAGTGCTGGAGGCGGAGCTGTGCTTACTTTGGCCGAAGTATTTGTTGGGCGTGATGTTCGTCGGCAGGGTCAGCGGTTTCCTCTGGTCCCCGGTGCCGGGCAGCCGCGCGTCGTAGGCGTTATTGAGTCGCTCGAGATGTTCAATCGACGCCGGCCGCGGTTGATTCGCCTTTCTCGTGGGATACCATCCGCGATTCGGGCCCCCCGCCAACCGGAGTAGCTCGGTGCCGATTATGGCTTGCTCCAGGCCAGGATTGTTCCGCCGATAGCTAAAAATGACGTAATATGGATAACTTTTCAAAAAATATCTCTCTTAACCGCTCTGCAATTCGAATCGTCCTTTTCCCTCTCATCGCATGAGGAAGAGAACGAAATAACACATGGATACTCACCCGGTAGCCGTGGTGGGTGCGTACCAGCCGGGTTGTCGTCTCGACTGCGTCGGATTGCCGGCGTGCTGAGGTGTTCTAGGGATGTCGCTGCCTCTAGCGAACACCGGGGTCTCTGGCAGAGAGCACGACGTCTGCATCCCGGAACCGGTGCTGGTGACGACGCTGCCACCACCTCCACCTCCACTTCCGCCGCCGCCACCGCCGCCGCCGCCGCCGCCGCCGCTGCTACCTCCAGAGGAGCAGGCCTCCGCTGATGGCGAATGTCTCTTCGTGAACGGTCGCCGGCGGGAGGGTCCCGGTAAATCAGTAGGCAAAGTCCTTCGCTCCACGGGTACCTGGGACAAAAAGACGACTTGTTAATGAGGAAATGTATTAAACAAGAAGAGCTCCCAAGATTAATCTCAGAATTAAAATATGACGAAGAGAAAGATATTATCGAGCAAAATTATATTAAGGTCACAATTGCAATATTATCGCATGTCAAGAATAATTATTCCGTATCTAGAAGAGAAAGAACGATTTATCTTTTAATAAAACGATGTAATAACAATGCTAAATTAAATTAAAATTTTAATTTTCTTTACAAATGTGACATTAATAAATAGTAAGCGTTCTTCCTAAAGCAATAGAATTTTGTACGTGTTTCCGGTACAATGGAGATAATTCGGACATACAGATGATTGACGGATGCTGGTATCTGCACGTTTGAATTACGTGATGCAATGATAATCCCCGAATATTGTTCGAAAATGCTATTCGGGTCCATTTTCGCGTTTCAATATAAAACACCTTTGTCTATTACTGGTGTACTCCAGGAAAAGAGAGAAAGCGCGAAAAAAGGATTCTTCATAAGAATCCGCGCAATTCTACCACTGTGAGGCGAGGCAGATTATAATTATTGCGCCGTAAATCATTTTTATCGCACTCCATTCGAGCATCATCAGCGCGGTACTACGCTAGGAAAGCTTTGCCGCAACTTTTATTACGGCAATAATTATTAACCGAATGCGCCGCATTTCGCGAGCTTGTCGCGAGAAATTTTCCCTTCCAAAGAACGGCAATCCATTTAATGTAGAGATAATGCGTTTTTACACGTAATACGTATAAAATTAACGATATTTTGATCGACATTTGATTTGGATCGTTTTGAACGTATTAAAAATTAAACATTGATCGATGTGGATTTTAAATTTTTATCCAGGAAAAGTCGGCTCTTTGAATTAGAAAGAATCTCCACTATATCAAATTATTCGAGAAAGATATTATATATGTAAATAAGCTAAACAAGCGATTTTGATAAGCGTAGCAATTGGATAATTACGATGAAAATAAGAAGGAACTGTATTACAGTTGATCAGTCTTTTGTATCCGATTATCCCGGTGATCTCCCGCGCCAGGATTCTCCGCCTGTTGTTAGATTAAAATTACCATGGTCGACTTCATTCGGTGGAGCGAAAGCTCGTGGAAAGGAGAAAAAAGGGGACGCAAATATCCCTAATGAAAACTTTACGCAGTTCAGCCAAACTTCCTTCCGCTCTTTTCCCCGCTTACCCTCCTTACAGTTTCTCATCTACATCTTCTTCCCCCGGATTGCCCGGCTCTCTCTTCAGCCCCTTCGTAATCCCGACAAACTTCCCTCTCTTTGTCCGTTCGGTAATATGGTAGCGTTATTCTCTCGCTCGTCAGGACAAAGTCTCGACACTGACGGCGTATAAATTGCGCCTTCGTTTCTGCAACAACACGCTGTCGACATTTGTTTACATCCTGCCGCACAAATGGGGAGGAGGTATCGTCAATCCGGGAGAGAGGATACGATCCGCAATATGCGTGAGCAGAGTATTTCCCTTATCGCGTTACTATATATATTACATGTCACGCTATCATAACGTATCTCGCGGAAAACTCGGGGCGTATATTCTTCCTCGACAAGCATTTCCGACAGGTCGCAGACACATTTTAATTTTATTTACGTCAAATATGGAAGAAAATAGCGTATAATAAAGACGAGTAAACTTATTTCGGACATACATACTGACGGAATATTCTCTCCCTCCCTCTCTCTCTCTCTCTCATCTCCTTTCTACTATCTTTCCTCTAGCTTTCAAGACTTTTGCACAGAAAGATGCTGTAGACTTTGAAATTGGAAGAGGAAGACCTACCCTGTAGAAAGGAATAATTTATTCGCACAGATCTTTTTTTTTTAGTGCACACTCATCGCGCGTTCCAATTAAACGAGCGGAATATCTCGGGGCGCCTAAGGGGGTGTACAAACTTATTCATTCATTCCGTAAGATCGCGTCGAAAGACTAGACCTTCCTCGACACGAGAGTTTATTTTTATTCGTCGATTCCTATTGAAAGGAAGAACGGTAGGCCAGTTCGCGTAGTAAGTAAATGAATTCGGATCATTTACTCGCCTCGACGGAACTGTCGCTCGTCCTTTACCAATCAAGAGATTTTAAAATATCTCTCTCCCCCCTTCTTCGTTTCATTATTCGAATCGAAGGTAATTGCATTTCGCAACCGGACGGGAGAAACAAATCTGAATATAAAAGTAAGCAAGTCGGATGCCAATATTCTCTTGCTCTCTCTCTCTCTTTCTGAAAAACTTTCCGCGTTGCAATCTGTCCTTCGCGTCGTTTCTTTTCTCCTCTTCTGGCGAAGTTACTTGTCTGATTATTCGAAGTGACTCGTTGTAACAAAGTTTCGCTGAAGATGTGGAAACAAGTATCTTGTAACAAAGGTTCGATAGATCACGTCTTCTCTTGTGTAAAATTATCACATGCGGAGAAGAAGAGACGGATATTAATCTTTAAAGTAAAGAGACATATTTATCACATGGGTATATTAATTCTGTATGTGTAAGAGAGAACTTGATGGTGATATTTTATCACAGCGATGTAATATGATTTTTAACAATCTCGTTTATTTTCTTGATGAACACGCAAATGGAAGATAAAATACAATCCGCGAGTGTATAAGAGGGAAAGATTGTATTAAAATATCGATGAGATGTCGTATTATTTTCAAATTATTCGGAACTTATTTAGGATTTTAAATTCAGAGGATTCCGGAGAATCGTGCCTCAACGGCATAAATAAATAAACGGAGAAATCGCGTTGCCTCTCACAGAAGAGCAATCGTCTTCGTTCTCTCGAAATACGTCCTTCGATTCTCATAACGCGATTGAAGGGTGTACTCGATCGTAGGAATAAAACGAGACGAGAAGGGAGGGGAGAGATAAGACGACGAGAAGGACGAGTCAGTTTTCCTCCTTTCCTCTTTTCATCTTTTTCGAACGAGGATCCCTTTCAAGTTGCATAAGATATCCGCTTTCCTCCAATACACGACGGGATATAATGCAGAAATAATTTGACCTTGTCGATGAATCTATGCATAATCGATCTATCCGGATCGATCTCTTCAAAGTCAGATTGTGTGGTGATGTACGTTATATAGAGGGAACGCGAGAGAGAAAAATCTATATTTTCTCGTAACTTTTAAATTTTCCACATCGAACATGCTCATTGGATTTTCAGGAACCGAACTTTGAAACTTCGAAAGAAGATCTTACACTTTAATGGAATTATAAGTTATTATAGTTTTCAAACTTGGATCTCTCGAAAACTAAGCTGCGCGAGTTCAAATTCCATCCAAATAATTTAATTGAGATCAATGTAAAGAAATAGGGATCATCGTTCTCTTTCAATGGTTCAAATTTATCGCGGACAGAGAGGAGAGAATTTAAAGGGATAAACATAATCTCCGCCTACAAGGAACAGACTTTACGCCATAATTCGGGGACACCCTGTAGAGGCGCTTTGCGAAATGTATCTTGCGATATAGCTCGTGCGCAGGTTGAATTCTATCTACGGTGGGATTACAGGGATACATGATGTGACCCTCTCCCTCCTTGTCGATCTCCCCCTTCCTTTTTTACCCTCCTCCTCCACAAGTCCTCGGCATTGAGATCCTGTATTCGGAAGCTGTATCAGAGATCGGTTAGAACGCGCTCCCCCTGTTTGAGAGCTTTCATTTCAAGCTCCGTTCGATCGACGGTTTCAAGGACGGATCGTTGAAAAAATTGCCAATATTTGCGGCTACAATACGAACGAGCTTCGTATCGCTCTCGCCTCCGTTTTCTTCCCCCGCATTTTTTTTTTTCACGTCAAGCTTCCATCCCGATCCCTGGCCCCAGACAGGGGTGCATAATAGTAACGACTACCTACAAGGGATGGTGTGTCGTACAAATCTTTCCTTTCAATCGAGATCACACGCCGATAGATTTTTATTCTCATAACAAAATATAAATATAAATGCGTTATAGTTTTTTCAATAGAATCAGTGTATCATCATTGATAAGCAGTGGTTTCAGTTATAACCATAGCATTGCAAACAGACATCTCACTGATTGTGAGAAGAATCAATTAGTGGTGGCGGCTGATTTTTCAGTAATCAATGAAACTTAAGACGAAGGAGCAAAATGTGAGTGTTTTCATTGAAAATCAATCCCTTAAACTGAATCAATAAAAATGTCGTTGCTTTAATCAGATTCGGTTTAAGAGAGTACTTTCTTTCCGTTTTTATTTTTATTAAAATTTTTATATTGCAAGAGAAACAGCTCTATAGTTTCATCGTTCACTACTGAATCTCTAGTCCGGTGCAACTCGTGGGTTATTGCGCCGATAAAACGTCACTCCAACGATGAACGTCCGTCATTTCGATGATCGAGCACTCGACGGTCGGGCAGAAGAGCCTTTCGCAATGACGTATCGGGGAAACGAATGGAATATCGCGAGTATTCGGCAAATTCATTTTTCATAAATTCGAGATTCTTCATCAATTACACGAACATTCTTTAATTCCGTCGAGTTGATGATACTTGATAAATTGACCCTTCGTATCTTGCAATTATTACACAGCGATAAAATTCAATATTTTTAAATGTTTCGTATCTATACTGTAAAAAAATTCGAAATTTTTCATTTGTTTCCCCGCTTTTATTATTTTTTTTTTTTGTCATCGCGGGAATATTTCCTTTTCTTGTCTCTATTTTGAAACATATCGAGATCTGAATTTACAACAACATGTACAAATAGAAAAAAGAAGAAAGAAAACAAATAGATAGCATGCGAAATAACGTCGCGGTAAGGTTCGCGATAAAAATTGCAGGGCGGTCACAGGAACGAAAGAATTTTAAAAGTCACGGGCGAGAGAACGGAATAAATCTGTTTGAAATGTATTTAAAGTCAAAGGGCGGAAAACGCAAGTTGAGGGAGACAGGTTGATACGTCGTCGCGGGAATATTCCAGAAGAGATTCAACTATATCATTCTCTCGCGGTTGACGTGTACTTGAATACGTAACGAGTCTAAACGCGACGTTTGTACTTCGCGATTCGTTGATCTTACCTGAAGATGCACGACAAAACATGATTCTGTCCATAAATAACGCAAATAATTTTTTGAGCAAATTGAAACAAATTATTTAACTAATTGCAAATTCAAAGGACACGCAGCCGAGCTCGATTCTTATAAGATATTACAAAATATATACACAGTGAGATATTTAATTATTAAATTATTCGATATATAATTTTATCGTTTTATTTTTCAAATTAATTTTTAACTTTTAATTTTTTACTTTATAATTAATTTTTTTAATTTTAGAAATATTAGATCAGTACATTAGTTTCAGTATGTTAAGTATATACTTAGTAATTAAATATGTTTTTAGTAATTTAATATATTATATAGAAACTATATTAAATTAAGCAAAATTATAATTTTCTCTTCACGATATTTAATATTATAAAGAATAAAAAAATCAAATCTCAAAATCTTAGAATTCTAAAAAGAAACATCGATGTAAAGTTAAAATCAGAATTCGATTCTTATATTATTTTTGCACGCGTACAACTCGTGGTGATTGTTCGATTAGTCTGATTCAAGAATTACCAGTTTTTAAAGTATCTAAAGTATTTCAATTAACGAAAGACCAGTTAAAAACTAAACGAAAACTAAAGAGTCCGAGCATGTCTGGATTAATCCCGACAATTCCGGGATACGTTCTGTATCGAGCAAATCTGCACGTGTCCCCTTTGAAAAAACGATGCACCCCGACGTATGCTTCGCGTCACGCTCGCCGTTACTTTTCATTATGCACAATGTGCATAGAGAAAGAGACGTGGACATTTTATTTATCGCAGGGACACGCGCGCGCCCGGGTCTCTACTCATTCACCGACGTCCCTTTCTCGCTCTGTCCCTTTCTCCTCCGCTGCTCCCGGGCCATCCCGCCCTTTTATCCTCTCGCAGCCTCCCAGCCGGTCCACCGGACGAGACAATACGCGCGCGACACACACAACGACGGAAAGAACAACTCTGTGCCTCTCTCTCTCTTTACGTTTTTATTCCTCGTGTACCTTTTTTCCAAGGACCGTCTGCTGCGGGAGGGTACGCGATATCTCGCCGGGGGGATCTCATTGTCTCTCTCGACGTACATTATATCTATATAAAGTCAAGGCGTTGGCGTGCGTAATGACCCGTGTATCATTATCGATAAATAATCCAACCGCGGACACATACGACCGCGATGATCGATATTAATCATCGTGATGATCAATATTAATCATTGTCGTCTCTTCGGTAAATTCCACGATATTTTATATTATTCAAGTCTACTCGGAATATCGAATTCGATACATCGACATCGAGCATCTATTTATACCACGAACATTCGAGATCGAATTTTCATACTCGCGTCAAAGTTTCGCGATGTACATGCGCCTGCAGAATGAATCTGTGTATACCGCGAACATTTTTACGGCGCGATGTCTTTCCGTGTCATCGATTCGCAGTCCTGAACGCAGTTTATGCCGAATGTTGCACTTAACATGGAGATATTCCTCCGGTATACAATGAGAGTACATCGTACTATTTTATTACGGTAATACGAGAAATTGGCACATCGCCAGCTTGTTTATTGCGTTCTCTATTTCTCTCTCTCTTTCCTTGCCCCTTGCTTCTTTCATCTCTACGTTTATTCACGGTGGAAACTATTCCCAGTGCTCTCGGAGCTCTGTGGCTTTTTTTCTCTCGAAAACCGAGTCCTCTCGACAGCACTTATTAGTGTTTTTATATATCGCGTCATAAAAATTATGCGTTTATAAATATTTTCTATTATAAAGTAAACGGTTTTCATTAAAGATATTAATATTAAAGTCTATATTTTTCTATATATGTATACAGGATATTTTGAAACTATCGAATATCCTTTTAATAGTTGATTCTCTGGTTAATTTGAAAACGATTTTTCCTAAGCGAGAATGTCGAGGTATCAATAATTTTTGAGTTAGAAACTCAAGATTGAAAGGAAAGAGAAAGGATGATGATTGGAAATTAAACTTTGTGGAGTTAAAAGGCTAACGAAACTATATTCTTAAGTTAATTTCAGGTGGAGTTTACTTTGATAGAATTTTAAGTTTACAATTAGTTACGAACACAATGGAAGAGAATGGAAGAGAATGGAAGAAATTAGAAATCTGTAAAAATTAATGATCTCCCTTACATTTCGCTAAGAAAATATCGATTCCAAATTGGTTAGAGAATCTGCTATTAAAAATACATCGGATAGTTTTGGTTTAATACAAATTATAAATTAAATAAGTTATATTTATGAAAGAAATTTTATATATGTATAAGGCATATTAGAAATATTAAGGGACATCAAAGTGAAAAAAACTCGATAGTTGTTGAATATTTTTAATCAATTCACCTCTCGTCTGGAATTACTGGTAGTCGGTGTGCGTCTCCCCCTGGCGTAGCCGGCATCCATGGACCTGGTGTTCAAGGAAGCCTGCTCCTTCGGGTCGATGACCGGCGGGACACGATGAGGCGGCACCCTCGGCCTGTATTCTATGGTCCGGTTGTGACTCTTGGACTTGGGCGGTGTCATCATGGCACCTTGGCCGATGTCCGAACAGCTCTCCTCGTCGGCTTCTTCGACGGGCGAGGGTGGTAACGGCGGAAACTCCATCACTTCGACACTCACCTGCCGAGATAATAACGCGGTTGAAATTTCTTTTTTGACATGGGAATGGACCGATTTATTCAAATGACTCGAGCTGAGAATTCAGCATCTAAGCATCCTTGATTTCTGATGAGTTTCGCGATCTTTAGCCGTCAACTTCGCGATAAAGAATTTGAAAGATTAATTATTCGAAACGATATAATCAAATGGCTAATATATCACGCATCGTAAGCGATAGATGAAATATAATATCACTACGATAAATAATATCGCGCATTGATGTTGTCAACGAACCCTCCGATGTGTGATGGATATTTTCAGAGATTGACACGAAAAGCTTCGAGCTAAAGAGCCTGCAAATGCAAATTTCCAATTGAAACTAGCTTGACCCAGAACCAGTTAATCGATGAAGGACTCTCGTGATAATGCGTATGAATAGCCATTCAGCTGGATGATTGTTCAACGAGTTCGTTGAATATTTTCATCAACTCGTGCATTGGATCAACGAGGATAATTCACAGCTAAACGATTCATGGCAAGCGCATGCTTACTCTCGAGGGATATTTTTAGCGGATCAAAGATTATCTGTCATTCTTTACATTTTTAATCGAAATGGGAATACCTCGGGGAATCGCGATTCATCTACTTGCGCTCGAAATTATCAATTACAGCCGTTACATAAGTAATTAGTTTAAATTTTTCAGAATTGAACAAGCTAAGCAAGATTACGCCACTAAACATATTGTGTACAATATAAATTCTCTGAAAATTTACATTTTTGACATTTTTTTATGCGATAAAAAATGAATCTTTTACCGAAGCCAATTATATGCGAGAATCAGTAAAAACGGATTCGCGTGCGAGAAAAGGAAGGATCCGATCTCTTAGTTACTTCTGCGTTTCATGACGAGAAATATGGTATCGTTGCGCGGCATCGATAATAGAATCCTATATTACAGAGCTACGCTCAATTTATATGTATATGGGGCGCTCCGGTCTCAGCTGCTCGACGCCTCTGCTATCGCGGCGTATGCCGTATATATTTCCTGCCTTGCATTTTTCATGTAGATCCAGCTTAATAGCCCCTCGTCGGAAGGGTGGAGTCTTTATTTCCGTTTCGTCTGTCTCTCTTCGCGTTTTGATCGAAATATTCTAATATTCTAATACGCAGTGACGCGAAACCAGCAGAATTCTCTTCTGACCTAACGCGAGCCATCTACGTACCTGGAACTCCGGATTCTTCGAGTCCTCCAGGATGGCGTCGATCACGTTCTCGATCTGCTTCTGATCGTTCTTGTGGCTCTCGATGCCATTCTGGCGCAGCCGTCTGCCGGACGAATAAACTACATCGGCAACGCCGTTCAATTTTTTCCGGTCGGCAAAGTCCGCGTCCGAGCTAGCCTTGGACGTCTCCGAGTCGGAACTGTACTGCTGTTGCTGCTGCTGCTTGCTGCGGGACCTGCCGTCGAAAGGACTGCCGTCGACCGTTACGGGTTTCCGGCCGTCGTGCGTTATCGGCAGCTCATTCTCGAAGCTGTTGCGCTTCGAGCTGTTCTGCCTCAGATCGCCGTTTCGCCAGCGCTTGCTCTCGCTATACGACTCGCTGTTCTTCACGTTCTCGATCTCCTTGATCGCATCGCTCACCTTTTCCAGCTGCCGACGGTTCTCTTTGAGCGCCTTCTTCACGATCTGATCTTCGATCAACAGATTCACCGGAATCTTGGAGACCAATCGCTCTTCGCTTACCGCAGCCCCGAGTTTCTTCTTCGTCGTCTGCGATTCGCCAGGGTTCGCCGACGAGTTGCCGGTGTCCAGGTTAGGTGCCGTCGGTACGACGTTGCAATCTCTCGATCTATCCAGACGCGATACATCTATTCGATCTTCGTCGAGCGGCGATGGCGGTAGTCGCGGTAGCTCGATGTTGTCACGCTCCTTATCCTTGTCGGAGATATCGGACGTTTCTTCCTCCTCCACGGTAATTTCCAGTTGGGCTCGATTGTTGGGATCGTTGTTGATCGCCGGCATCGACACGACCCGGATGAGATCCGGCGGTGGCACCGATGCCGCAAATTCCGGCGGCGGTTCGTCTAGGCCCTCGAGCTTGCCCTCCTTCAGCAGGCTCTTGATGTTGTCGAAAGTGCTCGAGTATCGCTTCACGTCCGACAGTCGGCTTTCCTCACCGTTCTCGAAGGACAGACTCTTGGTCTTGGTCGGTGTTTTCGGTAGAACCTTGCGCTCCTTCTTGCGGCCGCGTCTTATGACATATGTGCCGTTCTTCGTGAGTTCCTGCGGTCGTATCTGATCAAGATCGTTCGTGGACGAATCCGAGTACGGCGAAATCAGATCATCGTCGGTCGTCGATAGCCGTGGATCCTGCCAATCGTCGAAGTCGCGCAGCTTCGACGCAGAACCTACGCCTGCAATAAGTTCAATTTTAGTATTTATATTCTATCGTTATTTATGTTTCTCGCAATAGATTTAATTGTTTAATTGTAAAAATCTTATTGAATCTAATCTTCACAATAAATTTCTTCCAAAAACCAAAAGTTCTAACAATATATTTAATTTTGAATAGAATATTGTTTTTTCTCGAGGTAAAAGAAGCGAGCGAGGGGCACTTACTCGAGACGTCGCTGCTCTTTCGTCGTCTCCTACCGACAACCTTAGTGCTACCGGGCGCGTACAGGGGATCATCCTCCAGGGACACCTCCCACGCGATGGAGTGTCTCTTGCTGATGGGCGGCGGTGGCGGCAGTAGCTCTTCCAGAGAGTCGTCGGAGAAGCGCTCCTCCTCGGACTGCGTCCTGAAATCGGCCGAGTTGCGGGCGGAGAAGTCCGAGTTACGGGTGGAGAACAGGTCGGAGTAGTGCTCCTCGGAACAACGATCGGACGTTGGCGCGGAGAAACGTTCGCACGAGTCCGCGCGCGAGTAGGAGACGAAGTCGAGATTCCGTATGGAAAACGGGTCGGAGGTTGGCACGGACACGTGATCGTTGGAGCTCGCGCTCGCCACCGCTATCGAGAAGTCCGAGTGGAAGCGCTCGTTGGACGTGGAGTTGGCGCGCGAGAAGTCGGACGAGTCGCAGTTGGCGCGCATCGAGAAACGTTCGACGCTGACCGAGCTCGAGCGCGGTATCGACGACCGGCTCTCGGACTCGGAATTCCTCGAGAACCGGCCCTCGCTCGAGTCCGAGTCGTTGCGACTCCGGCGCTGCGCCGCCGACGACGACGCGTCCTTCGCGTCCGAGCCCCTGTTCATCAGCAAACGGTCCTCCACGCTGCTCGACTTCATGATCTCGTGATTCTGCTGACGTTGCTGCGACGAGTACTTTCTCAGCGGATGGGACGTCGCGCGATCTCCCCTCTCGGGACTGTCCCTCTCGTGCTGCTGACGGTTGCCCACGGACGTATCGTCCAGACATTCCTCCGAGGAGCGGCGGCGCACCTCGCGGTGCTTCTCCACTGCGCTTGGATTTGTCCTCGGTGGGATCCAGTTGAAGGACACTTTGCCGTCGTATGGCAAACTGGCGAACTTACTGGGCGGACTAGGCAGTTGGGTCAGTCGCAGCGACTCCACGGTCCCGTTCTCCCAGCCGTAGGGCCGCTGATGACGGGTCTTGGGCTGTCAGAATTCATTGGGAATTTAGAATTTTAGAAGATAGAACGTCCCGAAAACGGCTCCAATTCTTTTGATCTTTCGTCAAGAAACGATTCGATCGATCTTTCCTCGCGTTTCCTTGGAGCGTTTAATATTAAATATTTCCATAATTAACTTTCAATTAAAATTCTGTTAAAAAAAGTACGTTGAAAAATTTGAGCGAAGAATAAGGATTTATTATTTATTCGAAAAAGATGGTCATTTACCATCTGCATAATTGCTGAGAAAAGCGGTTACAGACTTTCTTTATCAATCTTTAACAAAGGAATTCATTGAAATAACAATGAGAGAGATTTCGTTATTTCAAAGATATATAAATCTCTCTCTTATATCTTTACAATCGACGCTTTGATATTTTATCGCAACAATTTCAACTTGCTCCAAAGAAACGCGGAAAATCCCACTGTATATCACGATTTGCTCGTTGGAAGTTCACCGAGATTTCTCTCATCGCTCATTCTGTCCCGAAAATACATCTCGCGACGGAATCACGCGAGAGAATTCTCCATCGTTCGTAGAGATCGGCCAAAATCGGGCGCGATGCAGTGCGGGAGTTTCGATTTTACGCAGTCGGCATCGTAAATCGGCATCGTTACGACGATGCTCCGACGAGAAAGTCGCCAGATTACGAGCGTCCGGGCGCCGATCCGCGGAATACGTACGCATTTCGAGCCGCATCGCCGTAAATAAACCAAGTTATCGGCGACGATTAAAGAGAAAGGGTGAAAGAGAAAGAAAGATGGTACTCACGAGGGTAGTTTGCGTGGTAACGGCGTTTCCATGCCGCATGCCATCCTCCACCATCCACTGTTGCCGGCCGTTATTTCGCCGCTCCGGGCCCACGACGTTTCTCTTGGACGAGTTTCCCGGGGAAACCCTGGCCGACAAACGAGACGAAAATGGACTAAAGATGCAGTATTGTATCGAATCTCTAGCTATGCGCGCGATTCTCGTAAAACTATCCGTACGTAATTTAAATTAAATATAATATAATTTTATTAAAACGAACACGGCGTTATTTAGAGTCAGACGATCCCTCGATATGTGTATCTAATATCGAGTACCGGGGGATGAGAATCGCCGGAAATCCGCGGCGAAGATTATCGATGTGTTGTTTCCTCGATGCCTGCGACTTTAACGAACCCACTTGTTTTATGGTAACTAAAGAAGCCCTCTCTCAATGACAAGACTTTGCGGAGTTTGCGATGTTTTCGTATTGATACGGGAATGCCAAACGTTTGCAAAACTTGCATGACAATACATCATCAGGAAGAGTGTGTGGCTGCGCGAAGAGGGTAAAGTTTTTTTATTCTATTAAGCTTCTTCTTTCGGCATATTTCCAAAGTTACCAAGTTGTCGAAGGCGAACGCATAAATTCAGACAATCTTCGCGGTCAATAACGGAGTCGATGGAAAGAATAACGGAATAAATTTAATCAAGATTTGTCTTTACTCGGCTAATCAATCAATCTTTTTGCATCTTTTTTTCAGCGAGAATCAAGATTATCGTCAAATTCTGACATTCGTTGGATAACATAAATGCATAAAAAATAGGACTGAAAGATTATGCGATTTTTTAAATAGATTATGTATAGATAAACTAGCTTTCGCGATTTAAATTAAGAAAAATGAATTAATAAATTTGCAGAACTTAATAAAATGATTTTGTGTACAAGAATAAAAATATAAAATATTTAAAAAAGAATAGCGTTGTGTTTCTTGTTAAAAAAAAAAAAAATTCAATTTATAAAAAATATTAAATATAAAATTCTTTCGTACAAAAATATTTTAATTAATATTATAGATAGATATCGATCTGAACTCAAATTATGTAAGATTTTAATATATAATCGAACAGACTAAAATATTAAACTTATTCATTTAATATTTATCTTAATTCATTATATCGCAGTCGAGGTAAAATTCAAGCAAATCGGCTTGTAAGGTAGATCAAAATACATTTTTAACACATGATTTGACGCGATATGGATGAAGGGGCGAGCCGAGCGATTTATGCGGGAAGCGTCTCAATCGTAGGTTGCCAACCGTACAACAAGACAAGAAAAGAGCAAACGACGACGATGCTGAAGAGCGAATCAGATCGATTGACGCTCGACTTCCGTTTGGTCGGCTCGTTTCCAGTCGATAAACGTCGCGTCGCCTTCCTGGCAAAGGCGCCGAGGAAAATGATGCCCCACGTGGAAACGCGATCCCCGCCGTGTTATTTAACGTATGCAGTCAATCGTGCGCAACATGATACTCGCGATTCGATTGCACCCTCTTGCGAAACACGTCATTCTCAAGCTAAACTATTCCCGAAGAATTTTCATTAAATTTATCAAAGGCGTATAAATCTGATGGAGGAGTGTGTTTCTCCCGTTGCGATAATTAACATAAATCTTCACTAATTTACAAACAGCGGCGATACGATGGCGATTGCGCGATAAGTGGAACAATAATTTATTTATAAAAAAAAAGAAGAGTAATAATATCGTGAGAGAAAATATTTGCTGTGGAAAATTCGAGTATTTTCCGTCGCGGATACAAAAAGAAAAAAAAAAATGAAAAGAACGGAAGCCTCCTTCGTGCAAAATAAGTTTACCGTTGAGACTTTACTTTATAGAGGACTTACTTACTGCAAGAAAGAAGTCGTGCTGATTTTCTTGCGTTGACGACGAGGACGAGGAAGAGAGAGAAACGTTTTCTTTTGTCGGAATGACGAGCGTTCTCTACGGAGAGGAGAGTCTGCATTTCGAGAGGACGGCGAAGCTCGAATGCACTTCTCGCAGACGTTCCTCTCCCGCGATAGAACGGGTAATAGGCATGAAACGCGGTGATTAGGATCGACAGGTACAACGAGGACGCCGTCGCCGTCTACGGCTTAAGGACCCTGCGCGTCTAACAAGAACAACTCGTGGCTTCGAAAGTCAACCGTAGATCGGAGAAACTGCGAATATTCTACAGGCAATATTCTGCGTTACAATCTCTACATGAATCAAGAATTCGACAAAGGCTGATAATGTAGCTTATATCGAACTTCTTTGTGCACCAATCCTATTTTTAGAAATTCTTGAGAATCCCTGAGATTTTCTAAATTTTTCCAAAGAATAAATGTTTTGCATTAAATTAATTAATATATTGTAATGAATAGACTAAAGTTTAAATATAATAATAGAAGTCGAGAGCAAGAACATTCTTTTCAGTCGACTCCGCTTTAAGGAGCAATCGTCAGCGATTGCCAGCGAGTGCAGGTGTGTTTTATCGATGCAGCCCGGTGGAAAACGATGAGAAACCGGCTGCGCTTGCTCATTTACGGCAAGGCAAGTGGCTGGAAAATTTTCGCAACGCTCAGAAGTGGGTCTTCTAGGTACGCGATCGAGAAGTCCGCGTCGATGAAATCGACGCGGTAGTTTTCCGGAGGAACGAGTGCCTGCAAAAGGGAAAACCGCGTGAAGTGCAACGAGCTTCGTCGTCGTCGCTTCCGGTGCACTTTGTGCCGCCGAGAAGAATGCAATCGCGAGTTATGCGAAAGTGGTGCGAATGTATGGGGGAGGAAATGTAAAAGGAAACGGAATTTAACTTCGGTCATCGAACGATTGCGAGAGGAGGAACAATCTTGTTTGAAATAATGCGCCGAACAAAGTTGGGACGAAGGGACGACGATGATTGTACTCGGAATGGCGTTTGTTCCTGATGAAACGAAGTTACGTCCGGAACTAAAATCGAAGGTAAAAGTTTGAGAGGTTGAACGCGCGATGGAAAAGGCGGAACTCGCCTTTTCGTTACGGAAACGGAAGTCCGTTTTTTCTCGTCCTTGAAACGCGTGAAGGGGACTCGCAGGTCCGAAGAGAACACCGAAAGAAATTTAAATGAACGCGGATCCTCCTTCCTTCGAGAAGAAAACTCCATGAATTATCGCTGCTCGTTACGTGAGCGAAATTATCTATAGCTTCTCGATAAAGAGCGATCCTTATTCCGGGTGCGATTTCGCTCATCTAAGAGTATCTCAAATTTGTAAACGCAATTTATAAATTTTTATTTTACTTTAGAACGTCGCGTTGACATGCAATTTTAATGACAGATCCCGAGTCGAAATTTTCCTCCTATGTTCAATCTCAATTTTCTCACGTTTATAGATTCTCGAAACTTTCGATAGATTTAATTTATATAGGAAATGAGATCCTACTTTGTATCTCAAATAACAAACCAATACTTTCTTACTTACAACTGGAGGTTCAAAAAAGAAGCTTTCGGTAAAATTATAAATTAAACAGTTTCACACAAAAGAAGGCCGTTAATTAAATTGTGCTTAAAATATCAAAGTAGATGTTTGATTGAAAATTGAGATCGAAGTAGGAGAAAAATATCGACTCGAGATTTTCATTAAATGTCTTGGAAATTACATTCCGGATAAAGTTTTCAAGAAAATAAAATTGAACGACTTGAACCTAATTAAACTGTAAGATCTTTTTATTCATTATTATCTGAGACTGTCTGCGCATTCAGTAGTCTACTTTAACCGTCGCAGACGAATTCGGTAACGTGAATCGAGAATCAAATGAAATTCTATGGCAAGAATCTTGTGTACGTCTATTGACAGACGAGATACACCAGGTCAAGTGTATGAAAACGTGCGACTCCGATGGCGAAACCGATCCATCGACACTCGACTTTCGACTGATTTGTTTCCAGCCGATAAACGACGAAACGGAGGTCTCTCGTCGGCCTTTTGAATGAAGAAATATGTTCCTCGAGGCGATACTTTTATTGAGGAAACCGCTATATATTTCAATTAAATATCGTCATTTTAAATTTATTTTAACATTAAATTTTTATATTAAGTTTTCTGAGAAATAAATAAATTTAAATAACCAATTAAAATAAATAAAAAAAAGTTTAAAGTTTAAGTAAACAATTAAAAGATTTTAGGTGGATTATCTATGGTTTTTAACGATTTAATTTATATAATAGCCACAAAATTGTGACATAATAATGCATTTTGAAAATTCTATTTAGCGTAAAAGAAAAAACTACGGAGAAATGTAAAATCGCTCTCTTTCTTAAGCTTGAAAGAGTTATTTTTCTTTGAAAACTGTCCAAATTCCGGTGCTTTGTGAAAGGTACTTACATTGGCAGGAGAGTCGAGATGATACGTTCGGCCTCTTCCGGGGGTGGCGGAAATTCCTGTGTCGAGGAGACGCCCGCGAAATCCTGTGGCTCCGGACAGTCCGGGACCGGGCGTAATGCTACCAATGCCATCTTCGCCTTTCGACCGTTCATGCTCATGTAACCGTCGTCCTCGGATTGGTGTCCTGCCGGCCAAAGTTTCACGATTACGATGAGTTTCTTGGAAGGAGCCGATCCGAGACGTCGGAACGACTTAATCCACCGAACGTCCACAGCTTATCCTAAACGTCGACGACTATTTCTATTACGACTCTTTTCAAACAGTTCCCGAAGGGAGGAGGAATTGCATTACCTTCGTTCGACGCTTTGCGATCCTGGAAATACTTGTACATGCTGCGTAAACGTTACCGCGCGATAAAGTATCACGCACGTGTATGGGGTGATATTTCAAAAACTTTTTTAAAAGCGCTTCGAAAATTGATCGCTTTAACGTTTTGCATCGAGTCGCAATATCCCAGATTTGTGCGATATTTTTATTCTTCCGAAAGAATCGGTCGCGTTGATGACAAATAAAATTCCATCAAAAAAATTCTGTTTTTCCATTTTATCGCGATAAAGCGCGCGAGGATGCGAATTTTTCCTGAAGAATCTCTCGTTAATCAACCGCGATCGCTCGCAAGGGTGTACAGCAGAGATGCCAATAGAATGTCGATTTACATTTTCGGTGAACCGTATATGAGACAGGCCTGCTGGTTTCTTCTCTCCATCCCGGAAAATGTTACGTGCTTTCACGCCGATTTTCCGCGAATTGAATGGCAGACCGCCAACTCGGCGGGTTTATGTTATACGTCCGCAGGAGCGTTTCTCGATGGTAATAAAGAGAAAATATGCACCCTTCGAAAGCCGAGAGAGAACGACGGCTGAATCGAAGATTCGAACGAACCACTGTCCGATAACTGTGCGCGTCCGACGATAATCTTTCTCTCGTTGCTCGCGAAATGCGTTTTATATTACACCTCACAACTATTTATATACTTATTTTGCCTTGCGTTTAAAAGCGTCGCTCGATTTTCACAATCTCGGAATTATTTTCAAAATCCCACGGATAAATGCTGATTCAACGATTTATTTTAATCATTTGTATATATAGAAAATGCAAATATAATTCTTAACCGTATTATATAAAAGATTATAAATAATCCAAGCGGATATGCGTGAATTTCATAATCAGATTAATTTCTTTTTTTTTTCTGTACATTGCTCTAACATAGGATCGAGCCTTAGAAACGAGTCCACCGTGCAAGTTTGTTCCCGGTTCAACATGCACGGGGAAGAGCAAGAAAGTTAAATATCTTAGTTAAGGGTGACGAGTTAAATCGCACAAAACACATACACACACAAACGACCCGTTCGCGTTGTCGCTTTTCGAACGACTTTCCGCGACAACTCGCGCACCGGCATAGAACTTTGTGTGCTTCAAATGCGAGCCAGATATCTTTAGAGAGGCGGAAATAGCGTGCAAAGTTTTAGAAAGAGGCGTGCTCGGTTGTCACTGGAAATTTACTATCTTCGCCCTGTCGATATAAAGCAGCGGGTGTCGCTTCTTCCGCAAGTTCGGAGCGGATGCTTCCTCTTTCGCGGTGAAAATTTGTCGCGAAACCATCATGTGTCGCGATTCCCATCGCTAGCTATTTCAATGTAAAAACGATGCATTCTCAGTATAACGGAGGGCATATTTATTTTACATCAAGATTTAATATTTTATTCGTGATAATGGAACGTTACGATTTGACGGCGCGATGCATTGTTCTCTATTATTATCATGAATCGATAACAAGCAATGTTTATCGTTATTCTACATTAATATGCTTAATTATTAATTACCAAGATATATAATAATTCGCAAATAAATAAATGAGTTATCACAACATCGATAATATGCGAGTGGATTGACGTAAAAGCTTGCAATTTTCACAAAAATCATGAAATCGGTAAAGTCTGAGCATGAAATGCACTATGCATCAAACATTTTTTGACTAGTTCATTCGCAGCATTCTTCACACACTATTCACGCGTTTAGTGATGAGTACATATGTATATATCCGACACGAATAAAAAAATTGACGGATTCTGTCAGCGGTCTGACAGTTCGCCGGGCACGTGTTACTCCACTACTCGAGGTGATATCGATTTTTGCGGCGATCAGACATCATCGGACAATTCCGCTGCGAAAATGTTCGCTCGACGTCGTGCAAAATCACGTGGAAAGAATGAATTTGAAAATTTATGCGATACTTTTCAATAGCTCTCGCGAACGAATGAGCGCCGTAAAGTCAGAGTACCGAGTGTGAGAAATTGCGTAATCACTTCACGTGAAATAAGCGAATCGCAGAGATTGCGTGACGTTAATATAACGTTTAAATTTTTCCACTCTTTATCTTTATAACAAATTCTTGGTATATTTTATATAAGCTAACTTATGTATATATTGCGGATTTAACATTCATTTGTAATCGTATTAGATCGTGAGTTATGTTACTTCGTATAATCTCAATTTTTCCTTGGAGGATACATATCTCGGAATAATGAATATATTAGGATCGCATTAACAACTTACAACCTGCTCTCTATTACAATCGGGATCAGGATTTAGAATCTTACGTATATGATAGTAGCACTATGCGGGTCTCGAGGGACGTGGGATTTTGCGGTCTCTTGGATCGCAGAATTCTGAGATCCTATCAAGTAGGATTGTCTTGTCTTTGGGCGACCGAGAATACGGATAAAGATGCAAATATCTAAGTAACATGGGCGGTAAAAGCTCAACTATCATTCACACAGAAATGTAAAAGATTTCATGCTCAAAGGCTTTTAAATTCCTAGTCCAGTTTAAACAGTATATTACAAAATATAAAAATAAATAAATAATATAAAAAATATAAAATATATGATGTTTATAATTTCTTTAATTGCGTTGACACACACATCGTACACTTTGACAGAAGATAGCTATTTCCTTTGCTTCTACCTCAAGACTTTTTGCGCGAAAGAAAATAAATAATGAAAGATTAGGAAGGGAGAGGAAGGGGGTCTCCGTGCGAATCGTGCCATAGTTAATCGCTCTCGGCAAATACGAGAACGACGTCTGTAGAAGGGACCTCGGTCGGTCCCGCGAGGAAATAGAAGCTAGGACGGAACGCGATGAACGGGAAAAAGGACGTTACCTAAGGACGGACTCTCGTCGTCGGGCGTGAGGCCAATACTCGGCTCCGTGCTGCTGCCGCAATCCCCGACGCCACCCACGCCACTTCCGTTCCCGCCGCCACCTCTATCGCCGCTTCCGCCTCCGCTACCGCTGTCTCCGCCACCTTCGCCCTCCGCCTCAACGTGCTCGTCGTACTCGGAGAGCACCTTGTCCAACAGCTCGATCGATCGTTGCACATCGTCACCTCTGGAACAAACAAAACGTTCGATTCTATAGAGATTATCGTTCTTCTATAAACAAAACGCCGGATCACCTCCGAGAAAGAGATTTCATTGCGACGCGTGCGATTCGCTCTTGTAAGACAAGCTGAGGATTGTCAAACGTTCCCGTCTTTCGATTTTTCGATACGGTTTCGTATGGAATAAACAAAATAGTAGGTCTAAAGAAATCTTGCACGCGTGCTCTTTTTTTTAAATTAAATTTAAGAGATTATATTTATACTCGTTTCACCCTTCTCTTATCTTTCAAGTAGATATAAATCATCGGTATCGATAATGAACTTTACACCATCTCCGTATTCCCTTTATCTTATTATGGCTAGTATCTGCACGCGCTCCACTTTCGTGAACGATAACCGATAAACGCTCCGATAATTTTACGCCGTTGGCGCAAACTATTTTCCGGAGCGGTGTTAAAAAGTCAGTGTTTTTAATTTAAAAAAAAAGTAGATCACATCGCAAAATAATATCGCGTTGCTCTAAATTAAAACGGTAAATATGGGACGGTCCAGGATTCTCGCGTCCTCTTCGTGAATTACATTATAAAATGCATTTTCTACCGCACGTGTGTGTTTTTTGCGCGAAAAACATATTTGCATTTTTATAAACTTTAGATTTTGTATACTCTGTTTCTATCTCTCTCTCTCTCTCTCTCTTTTAGAATATGTATATATCTTGCTCACATTTGCCCAGAACAAAGTTTTCTTCGGTCGACGATTTCTGGGTCAGTTTATTGAAGTTGCAGTATCCAGGGTGATACGCTTTGAGATCGACAAGGTTGATGAAGCGACGAGGACGGAACGCGCGGCGACGGTTTAGCAAACTTCGTTACGTTTGTTGGGCGAATCCCACTTTTTTTCCTGGCACGGTGTGTACAGGACGCTCGTCATGAATCCATCGTGGAAAATCGATTATCCGGTACGGCATTAATCGTCCTTACTTGACTCGTCCGCCGATAGGCCCTTTGCCGTCGAACGAGAAAAAAGTTTACTTGCCTGACGGCTATTCCAGGGGAAAAAAATCTCCCCGCAATCGCGCGAGAGAAAAAAAGTAACATTTATCTGCGTTATGAAAGCTTATCTGATACATATATGTATGTGGTATTTATTATGAATTTTTCAAATCAGAAAGAGATGGAAGTCCTGCAAATATTTATAGTTGAATTGCAGAGATTTTTCGCCAAAGGGAGAGAGATCATGATACTTTCCTTGTACACGAAGAAAATATAGTAAAAATTACAATATAATTTTTGTAGAATATACTAACATATAGTTTACAAAAATACATATTTTTCCTCAATTATATTTTATCAAAGAGTATTGTAATTATTCGAATATTTTGATGCACAAACAAATGCATAATTTACATTTTGTATAATGATAAATATCCTGATGTCATTATATTCCACAGTTTCATAATAAATGTTATAAAAGGGAATATATTTCCCATGTAATTTGTATTTTGTAAAATTTTCTCCGTGTTTATATCTTGTATATATATTTAACCGATAAATATGGACATATCTCCATATAATGGCCATCGATCGCTGGAAAGAGCGACGAAGCGTGAAAATTTCAAAGCCTGATAAAGGTGCTCCAGCCATTATCAGTCGCTATTATCACCATATACATAGGTGATGTGACTTATTGCATCGTCGCCTCGAGGAAAATCTTCGTCAAAAGTCGGTCGTCATTATTAGCGCGCATTAATTATCCCTTTCGTTCGCGGCGAACAAGACGACGCGATACCGTCATCGATAACACACGGAGTTCGACTGCATCACGCTGTACCGGGATCATCCCGGTAACCTCGACGCCTCCTACGGGCCGATAACCAAGCATTTAATTAGGCACAGTGCCGTCGGGGGTGAAGGAGGGGGTGATGCGAACGGAGGGTTGGACGAGCGAAGTCGCGAGGCAATCCAAGCGCTGACGCAATGCGGTCGCTCCTGTATCGAGCCGTAATCACGGATTGTTAATTAGTGTGGAAACATGACGGTGGTCTTCGTTACCGGGGCGTAACGCAATGAAGGAGGAGGAGGTAGAGGAAAGAAGAACCAAGTCAATCAGCCGATCCACTACTCGACAATGAAACGCAGCTGGTTTCACCACCGCGACATAAAAGAAATCGCTACGAATGGATTGTGTCTGGGACATAAATGATACCTTCACAAATTACCCTCTAAATTTTGATCGCTCGATATATAAAAGATAATCGTGTAACGCGATTGTTCTCAAATTTGCAAATTTAAATTACACGTTGAAATCGTATTTAAAAAAATCGATTAAAGAAATTTTTTAAATGAATATACATTTTTTTAAATCAGTTTTACATTTAAAAATGAAATGCTTCTTCTTGAACGAACAACAGATTATCTTCCCGCTTAATATAATTTTTATATTAATTCTTTTAAAAAATTAGATTATATACGTCTGCATACATATTATTTATGATAATATTTTTTTCATCTTTTCATTTATTTATTCTGTTTTTTTTTCTTTTTTTTTTCTTTAAATTGCGTGTATCCAGACAGTAATCAAGAGAGGAAGTGCTCGTCGTCGGGTACGGCTGTTAGCTCATTACATTGTCCTTGGGGATGAAACGCACTGATTTTTCGGAACAAAGGGGACGCGGACTTTGTGCGGAGTTAATATCCCGGGGAATATTTCTACCGTATAATAATCGTCGTGGTCGCAAATTAGCAACAGAGACGAATACTATACCGATTGATCTTTACCAGACTGATAATCTTTGGAAGACTGTGTGTATATATTAAACTTCAATAATCCTTTCTATAAGAGAATAGTGATTGTAATTATCGAAAATAAATCACACATAGTAATTAAAAACTATTATCACACATACAATTATATTCACTAACATTTAGAATTTTAAAAAATATTTAAACATTGCAGAGAAAATTTTCCAATCTTCTCAAGTATCTCCAGCATCTTTTAAAGAAAGATGTTATGATACGAGAAAAGTAGCATCGCCAGTGACGTGCCGTAGATCACCAAGTTTTTCAGGCTAAATCACCCGCTTGCTCGGCGATCACGCAGCCAAGCAGAGCGAGGAAAAAATCCACGAGGTATCCAAAAGACACGAAGGAAGACGTCTGACGGATTAGGACGTCTCTTTGACGTTCTACGGATCGTTCGTTCGGACGGCAAAGAGCCTCGGCGCGCCTCCAATGACAAACCGTCCTCGTTTATCTTTCCGAGCCTTCGCCCCGTGACGGAATGCCGGAACGGTTGGCGAAGAATTCCTTCTTGGACAAATAGTAATGGCGTCGACGACGGCGAGCTCGTTAAACGCCCGTTTTTCAGGCTCATCCGCCGGGGTTTCGGACAAACGGCCTCGCGATCAGCAAAGCGGAGTTTAATATGCCGTCCGTACTTTCAAAACTTTTCGCGCACAACAACAAGGAGTTCCATTCCCTTCCTTCCTTTCTTCTGATCCGTCACTTAGTCCGGAGAATGCCTCGTCGAGCCGGATCTCGTCATGCGCGATTACAATTGGCCGCAAAAGCTCGATCGGTTTTTAAAATTCTTTATTCCTCGCGTGACAAGCAACGATACTTTCGATATAAAATATATCGAGAAGGATTATTATATGTTGTTACATATTTTATATATTGAATCAGTCGATTATATAACGCATGCATTAATCTTTCATAGTAGCTGACATCCAGGACAACAACTTCCCGCGTGAGGTATGAAATTTTTTCGGCCACGAGATATCAATATCAATTCTGTGATCGCGCGTCATTAATCAAACAGTCGGTGAAGTATCGAAGCTTTTCAGCGAAGAGTCGAATAGAAATGTTATCACGCCCCATTCCGTTACAGATTATTTCCGAAATATATTTGGCGATCTATGTACTTGATCGAAATGCAATACTTATTCCTCGTGTAAGAAAATATCGTATTTTAAGATTTATACAAGTATATATATTTATATAAAATATATGCGCGAGTATATTTTAAATATGCTTGAAGAAAAAGAAATTTTCAGGGTCATCGCTGCCTACTTTGTTCGCAATTCACGCAAATTTCGCTGCCAAAACGAAAGCCATAAGCTGGCTTATCTTCGTCATGTTGTTTTTCTCTCTGAGTTTTTCTCCAGATGTCTCATAGCATTCACCGTATCGCGCGAATGATTCGAGCACTTGTATAGACGTTTATCGGGCGCATTCTCTCTCTTTCTCTTCAAAGTTGAAATCTTTTCCGAGGATTGGCCGTGTGTGCGCTGTTAAACGGCGCTGTCGAAATATCTTTCGAAAGTACAATATTGCGCGACGGAATCAATACTTTCCTTGAACCCCGCAAGTCGGTAAACATTGTACGTGGGAGACAACGTATACGCGTGTGAGAGCTTGCGCCGGCTTAAGGGAGAGAGGACAGTTTCCGGGACGTGTCGCGAATATGAAAGTCGCGGGAATATCTGCGCGGAGCAAAAAGTTGAAGTATATTTCTCAGATATTACTCCGAAAAATTGTCGCGGTTTATTTTCGAGCCGATAAAAACAGCAGATACGAGAAGAATAACAAGAGAGTTGACACAATCGCTTGATTCTCATCATCGTAGAGCTCTGGAGAAACTCTGGAATCTGCGCATCGATGTGTGTTTAGAGTCTCTCCGTTCCTTTACCGCGAAAAGGTCGAAAGTTTCCGGTGCGCGAAACCGCAGAGAGGTACACCGCTCTTTTCTCGTCGCTCCGCGTGTCGTAGAAAGCCTCATCGACCGACCGGAATCCCGTCTTCTACGAGGCACTGATAAAGACGAGGGCGACCACAGCACGCGCAACGGTGGTAATCTATAGCGGCCAGGTGTATCGATTATCCTGTGACCCGATTCGGACTGGATATCGAGTTCCTGGGTCGGCATATACAATTCCCACCGTTGCACGCATCTATACGCGTGCGCCGCCAGAGATGGACTGTTCCACGTGCAAGGGTGGATCCTGGGGAATCACACTGTTCCCGCCGGATATGTGTTTCGAAGAATCACGTATGTTACCGAGGACTCTTTCGACGCGTTAAAAAACGATTTCTTGCTAATTTTGCGTTTTATATATTAAAATAAATATATTTTTTTCTATATTTATCAAATAATATATTTCTGCGTAAGAATAATCTTGACAGCTTCCTATCGTAGGATATTTTAAAGTTAGATTCGAAGTCATCGAAACGTTGAACTTAAATATTTTTCCGCGATTTTATAGACATAAAAATCGCTTTCTTTCGATGTTCTATCAAGTTTTAAAACTTTCTCCGCGCGCGAAACTTTTTGTTATTTTCATGTTTTATATTTCTTATCATGAAACTCTCTACTTTCTTGTCACTATTCTCTCTTTCTCATTGTTCTACTTATAAGATCGAAGTATATACAATACATAGCTAAATGTTTTGCCATGTAAAAGAACTTTTTTTATTATAGTGCACACAGATTTCCCAGTTTAATTACGTTCGCATGTATAAATGATCCCAGTGATTGCAATTCATTAAAAATGTCTCAGCGCTTTTAATTGCACGACTCGCACGTCGAGCTGTAAATTCATCCCGTATTAATTTACCAAGAAGTATAAATCCTTGCAAAGACCGAACGTGACGTCTATATTTCACAATCTACGTACTCTTTATCGGGAGATCGTGCCAATGTACAAGTATAGTTAAATAAATTTTTTTTTTTAATAAACTAAATAAATTAGCATATAAGAGATTCTGATAAAAATTATAAAATTTCCACTCTTTTTCGACTATTTGCAGTGGATACTCGTGGCGTTTTTTAGCAAAGCACCGTAAAGGCAGAACAGAAACCAGACATTTATCGACACGTGACGTATCGAAGCTCTAACGTCGTCTACGAAGGGCTAACGACTTTCCGCGAAACGTCTATAAATAAATGTCCTTCGATCGACGGGGTTTTATGGCGCCGAGACAATGTTGCCCGCCCAAATGACCCATCTGACCCAGACTATCCGATGTTGAAGGTTTAGCTGACAATCCCCTCGCGAGGGGATTCCTCGCATCAGACCCCGCAATGCACCCTGTAGTACAGGGTTTTGACTTCAGGACTACCTTCTCCGCACGTGAGGATATCGCGAAAAGTGTCTTACCATCGGGGCGTCTCTATTGCGTATTTATGGCGACGCGACTGTCCACAATAATGGCTCGCAGCTCATCCCGTATTCCACGCCACGTTTCGACCGACGGTCACGCGATGACCCGACTCGTCGTCGCGAACGTAAACCCCATATCTTTTTCCCTTCGATTGGTTGAAACCGAGTGATATAATTTTGCAACTGTTAAATTCACGAAGGACTTTTATCACACGTTTATCACAAGATCGTAATATATACGATATCGTTCGGCTCTTGCCCTCAAGGAGAGATGAACGTTACGTATCGGACGCGAACGAACTTCCCTTGAATTTTTCACGCGACCGTAATATTCAAAAATATTTGGACGGTAAACGTTATCCTTCCATTCCCGACGTTCATTTCGCGCTAACGTAAGCGAGAAAATTAAAGTTTGAACTGTCAAAACTTTGGTTTTACTCGACGTTACGAGTTATACAAATACTTTTATAACTTGTTTAATAAATATTTACGCAATTATATTTTAATGTTTTGTGCACACAGATAGATTCCAAAGCGGCGCTTTGATAATTAATTTGATATAATAAGTAATAATTTATTTTATAAAATAGACACCCAAGTTTATTATTTATACATTCAAAAATAATAATTCGTAATTTTATTAAAAATTTAAATCTTTAACATGTATTGTTTTTCTTTTACTTTTCATCTCCCATATCGATAAAAAAAGTTTATATCAAATGCAGAAAAATAATAAGATTTTTAAATAATTTTAAATAATAAAGCAATAAAGAAAAACCGCGTTAAAAATTGATGTTTTGGTAAATATTAAAGTAATTTTCGTTTCGAGTGCTCTTGTTGCTCTATTCTTCATAATTAAAAAAAAAAAAAGATGATTTCCTTGGAGAGACGCTATGAAATCTAGCTGTCGCGATCAAAAGATATGCTCGCACGATAGGAGGGAAATTACGACAGTATTTTTTTGAAGCCTCTAGGCACGAGAACGGATAATGGTGTAATATCATTATCTATGCGCGAATAAGCCTGGACGGTCCGCGCGCACGATAAAAGATGTCTCATTAATCCGGATGCTGCGTTATACACGCGGAGCTTCGACGACGCGAATCAAAAGTCGCCATCGGCGACCACTGAACTCCCCGCGTTGTATGCACGCACAGCGTCCACTTCCACCTGATAATAATCCATGCACACGTGTCGCGTATGCGGAAACACGGTGTTTTGCGCGCACGCGACAACAGCAGCCGGCGACTATTAAATTAGCGCGAAACTCTATCCGTGCGATCTCTCGTTGAAAAAAGGGAGAGGCGTCGCCGCCTCTCTCGCGTCGCAAGATATTACAATCGAGATGATGACTAATTATTGCGGAGTATACCTTCAACTCTACGAGATTAGTCTCGCCGATCTACGGGATTTTGCGGAATTAATCCGTCGCCCGTAATTTTGCGCCACGATACTCTTGGATTTTGTAATGGTGTATACGTGTATGTAATAGTGCTGCGCATAAAAGCAAAATTGTAAGCAGAATAAAACGTGATAAAATATTTTAAGAATTTAAAAAAATCTATAATAAATTTTATGAAAAATATATATAATAAAAATATACAAGATAGGATATTTGACTTTATGACCTAAAGACTTAAATTATCTCCGTGTTATGCATGTAGTTATATCGAAAAAAGTTTTCAACAAAAATTTCATAGTTTTAGAGAGGATATAATGATGCATGTAATAAATTTCTTATGCTTATGTGTTTTTACGATATTTTAAACATTATCTCCATTTTTTTTTATATTTTCTTATATATTTTATGTTACTACATGTTAAAATAAATAATGAAATATCTCAAACTATTAATTCTTTTAATAATTTTACCTTAATATTTGTATATATGTTAAATGAGAAGAATCAATCTGTTGCGTCATATTTCCCCTTGAAACTGTGAAACTTTTGTCAAAAGCTTTTTTCGATAACTGCAACCATAGCAGAGATAATTTAGGTCATAAAGTTAAGTGCTCTACACCCTGTGTATGTTACGTACAGGAAATTATTCAGTTCGATATTCCGATATTTTCAATCAACTTGAAATAGAAACTTATTGAAAATTCCGTCCGCTTTGAAGGCAACCACGAAAATTGGTTGGCAATTTTTGAACAGCCATGCACAAAACTAACTACGCGTCGCGGAAATTCGAACCTTACACATATATGTATGTATATATACGTGGATCGTCGACCCATTGATTTAGCGATTTAAACTCCAACGGCAGATTAAACTAAACTACTTTCGCGCATGCGGTATCAGAGTTTCGATCAGCTCTTTCGTTCATCACTCTAAAATCTGTCGCGAAATATAATCTCTCGATTTCTCGTTCGAGACTCGAGCTGCGCTCGCGAAAAAGCAAATTCTTTCTTCGGCTGTCGTTCTTTGCCCCAGTTATATACCGAGGGGAAAATGTCGCGATCGACTTCGGACGGTTGGAGGGTGAGTTTCAGTCGTCATCTCCGGGAGTCCCGTCGGGACGGGAAGCGACTGTCAATAGAATCTGCTGGCAATCGCGAATTAATTCTCGAGACCCGTTTCTCCGCCGTTTCGATCTTTCCCTCGACGGGGGCCGATCTTATCCTCCCCCTCCCTCTATTATTCGGTAAAATAAAAAAAATCTTCCGCTATGTTCCCTTCCATACTATGCTCGAACGATCTCGTTGGGAACGTATATAATGGCGTCTGTAGCCGAGTTTAATCAAGTAATGATAAAAATCGACCGCGATCGGATGAAATCGGTTTCTTTTTCGTAAAAGGCTGCGAATAACAGGATCGCTTTAAAGATCCGGGGAACGATAGTTAAAGGAAAGCGGATGGAAAAACCCAACAGGAGCCAGTAATCTTTAACAAAGAAGTTGAAGAAGTTATCTCGAGATACAAAATTAATCGAAATGAAAATTTCCGTAACTAGCTAATAACGCGTATTCCAGAGATCGCAATGTAAATTTTAACAAACTTTTGCATCTTCATCGGCGAATTTAACGTGATAATTCTTTTCCCTCGTTTTTTTTTAAATCTCGTTTCGATGAGTATTTATTGTATCGGATTGTCTAATGTCTCTCTTCGATAAAATTCACGATAAACTTACGACCATTCAGATAATACGTTTTCAATTGACATCCGGCAGTCGAGGAGCTTTTTGCCGAAGCGTTAACGAGTATGAGGTAGACACATGTAGCGGGTAAACCGAATGCACATCTCGATGTTCATCGTCGATCGATTCCAATTTCCATAACAACATGATATATACAGGAGGAATAAGCGCGGAAGAGAGAATCGAGCCGGCTTCTATATCCCGATTATATTTTTTATTTTATTTCTCTAACAACTTTCCGCCCGAATCGACCTATTGCGCGTATCCGAGAGTTTATCTCGCGGGGACTCCAAACGATCCTTTATAAAAATCCAATAACAGGTAACCCAGATTCGTGCGACGCGAGCTATCTGAGCCATCGCGTCGATCGCGCTCATTTTTTTTTCCCCTCCCGCAAACAGGTAATAAAAAGTAAACTACCGAGCTTAGATACTCCGCGTGCGCACATCTGTCTCTCCGGTGTATTTCCTGCTTATCTATAATTCGCATCGCATCGACGATGCATCCCCCGCGTGCTGCCTCTGACCAGCGAGAGGAGAGACTTTTATATTCTCTCTCGCGCGAGAAAATACGTATATCGTAAAAGAGACACGTCTGAGAAGAAATAGATTCAATTCTCCTTCGTTTTCTAGATTCTTGCGGAAAATGTCTCGAAGCGTTATTCCGGTCGTTGTATGCTTTTTTTTTTTTTTTGCGCGATATATTTTCACGGATAACAAGTAAACACGGTTATTTACTTATTATTTCCGTATTCTCTCGGATGTATCTGGTTGCGTTACAAAAATACAGAGCTGAATAACAAGCTCAACAAAAAATTTGAAAAATAAACGAGAATTTAAATTTTCGTTGCATGTTTTTTTTAAAAGAGAATTCTCCTCGCCGTATACATTCCCACGCATTTTACGGTATAGCTTCGTTTAACATAACACCAGTCACGTATCACGAGAGAGTTCCCGCGTAGCCCATATCGGGCGTGTTAACCTATTTAGGCAAAGTAAATAACGGAGGGAATCGCGTGTCACCGTCGTTTGCGGCAGCCGCCTCTTTTCGGACGTTCCAAATCAGGGCCCGGAGGCTGTGTCAACCGTGAACGCCAAACGACCCCGTCCAATCAGAGCGTGTAAAAATCATTAGGAGGGCGAATCCCCGAAAGTGAGTTTCGTGCCTGCGACGCTAATCCGTAGGATTAAATTAATCAATCGCCCGATTTACCGATCTCCAGAGCCTCGCCCCGTTGAATTGGGAACGTCAATATTACACAGAGTCACACACACTCTCTCTCTCGCCGTTCTCTTTCACCGTGAGACTCTCCTCGCGAGCATTATCACGGTCCGGTCGAGAGAGCGAGGACAGAATTTCCTTGTAATTAGTATTGTTTACGCACGTTGCGAGAGCGCGACGTTCTCCGTTAATCAAATTCAACTTCATCACGAGAAATCTAGTCGCGCGCGGCACTATGTCACCGACCTCGTGTTAGTTCGCTCCCCCCCCCCCTCCCCCTTTTACCCCTCCACTGTTAGTTAACCGTCAGTCTGTTATACTAGTTGGAACAATCTTCTCTGTGGATTTCTCTGCCGATATATCGCCCCTTCGATGACAAAGATCCGTTCCAAGATTCGGTTCGTTAACTCGAACGCGAACGTTTATATATCGATTTAACGAGACGAAGAATTTATGCAAATATCCCCGTCGCGGATGAAGAACGACGTCACGGAAGAATGATTGCGCGATGGAAGATATAATAAGAGCAACGGTATACGTTAAAATAGCACGTTAAATTTAATAGATGTACGCCAGTTTTCGGTTTTATAACGATGTTTCGCAATTTTAAAATTCTTCTCGCTATCAACATCGTCTATGATCATTGACGCGAGACTTGTCTCGGTTGCACAACATGGATCTTGATCGTTTCGTTCGCAACTATCGAGCTATTATTTGAGGTAGAGCGATCTCTTTGTAAACTCGCAGAGTTCGCTGATCTCATTATCGAACTCATTGCAAAGTCTGGATTAGAAGTTCGTTAAGTTGGCGTGGCTAATAGATGTTGGACGTTCTAGTAGACTCTCTCTAGTAGAGAATCATCTCGAGTTACGTAACATATCGCTAGATTGATTGATTTAATAAACTCGTGCGCGAAACAATCGAACGTAGTCAACCGTAAGCTGATAAAGGAAAGATATAAATATCGCCGAATAAAGAGATCGCGTTAAATTATTTTTTAACGTAATCACTTTTTGAAAATTTTTATTCGTCAATGATGAATAATTTCAACTCCCGAGATACCCCGATACTCTTATCATCGTTTCTCCCCTCTATGCTCCTTTGTCAACATCAATCCACTCTGTTAATTACTCGAATCTCTTCGGTAGGCTCTTCCCTCTCTCTCATCGTCATCAAGCTTATTCTGGAACGGGATCGGTTAACACTCGCGAGTATGATAGACTGTTCCTATATTTATACCATGGCGGTTCAACTTGTAGAGGATTACTGAATTATTCAAGCATGACGAACTCTCTCTATACCATCTCCCAATACATGATGCTATAAAGTGTCTCGAAACAATATCGTGAACGTCGCGAGTTTCTCAATTTTTAATAAAAATTAAATGCAATCGTTTATCACGCGAAATTTTTGACATTTTGCATCGTAATTAAAGTTTAAACAATTAAAAAATTATGACAACGTAAAATGAAACGTGGAACAAAGGATTTGGTTTTCTTCTGTTCAAATCTATGATAAAATTTTAATATCGTCAGGCAACAGAAAAATTTATGTAATAACTACCGTTTCTTCGTTGTATGTGTTTTTCGGATCGCGTTTCATCGAGTCCGTCGAGCGGATAATATTTCTCTGTTGCGTTTTATGCGTCACACTTGGCTGTGTCTCCCTCGCGAGATCACGCGATTACTTCTGCCTCTCGTCTGGACGCTCAAACGCGACGTTTCTAAAGACGGATAACCGCAACCTCGTGTCGTTTTAGCTCGACGTCTCTCTCGCCGCATCGGGATAGTAGTAACGTGACGGGATGGACGTGCGTAAGCTCCTATACGCGCCTCCTGACAGTCGAAAATTTACTTCACTACACAAACGCATTATGGCTACTCGAAATCCCCCTCTTGGTGCCCCCCACCAACTCCTTCGAGCGCGCCAACATTTGCGTATTTTACTGGCTTTACCCGAGAGAATTCGAGATATATCTCACTGTTATCGCCAGAAAGGATCTGGTCCCGGGTCTGTGAAGGATCAGACCACTAACGTTTACGGGCTTTGCCCAGAGTAAATTCAGCTACTTCCTTCCTCCTCCCAACCCCCCTTGCAACGCACTTTGACTGCATCAGCGTTTGTCAGGGCGTGCCGATCGTTGCGAAACGGAAATTATGGCCAAGCAATTCCGGGTGAAAGAGAAACGCGGTTGCACGTGTCTAAAAATCGTTATCCCGCGAGATGTTCAATTTGAAGCATAACATGAAAGTAAAACATAAGAAATGGTCCTAACTTGGACTTTTTAAAGTGCAAACAAAAAAGTTTTCCTTTGAAATCCGTGAATGAAATTTGTGACACTAATCCCGGAGGCGGCGTCATGTATATTTCATCGTTCAATTCCATCGCCAAAGTTTTCGGTAGCGCGAAAATATGCGAGTTTAATTTCTCTCTCTTTCTCTTCTCGCGAATGCATCGGCAAAGCGAACGACCGTAACTCTAAATGATTTCTCCTTGAGTAATAGAACGAGCAGTTCGCGGCGGTATAATCGTCGCAAACTTGGCAATTTATGCGAGAGACGTTATGGATCTTGCCTGGCCTCGACTCGGGAAAGGTTTTTCCGAGGCGCGAACCTCGGGGGTTTCTTCGCGAAGAGAGAGAGAGAGAGAGTAACGACGAAAATTCATTATTTCGCCGTAGGAACGTACGTGGAATTTCGAAGAGAGGGAGACCGCCGCATTCCACGGGGAATTCTTCGCGAAAGCAATTTACATAAAACAATCAATAAGACAAGATTGATAAGTGTCTTAGCGGTGACTGGATACAGAGTGCAACGCGTGTGTTGCGTAGTATCTCTTAAATTTCGACCCTCGTGTGTCGATTTATCACGCAGCCGGTTGCAATCTTTTACGCTATCCCGCTCGTCTAAGGTAATGGGTAAAATCTTTACTAAGATTATACTCAAATATCGCGAGTAATATCGTGTGAATATTACAAATTATACGCAGTATTATTAAATTTTTCTTGAAGAAAGATATGAGAATAAAGACGGTTCTATATCCATCTTTTATGCGGGACGATGATGGAAAATCCGAGGCGAGAAATGTCGATCTCGTCGTGGCCGATAATAGAGCGACGATAAATAAGTGATGCCTTACGACGAGCTCGTACGACAACGGATACGAGAATGGAATCGGGGCCATATCGTAAAGTATTTGACGCCAATATTACTTCTTTCTGCGCGCCATATCTCGCTTGACCCCCAACTTCGAAAGCGAATTTTATTCATTTATGCGGTAGGTCAGCTAGAAATAATAAATGGGATATCCGATCGCGCGCGAGAAAATAGCTCCTTTTGGGACGCATCGTTTTGCGAAAAAAAGAGAAAGAGAGGTAGATAGATCGATATAGGAGGACAAGGCGCGACATTCTGGATTTGGATGATCCCTCTCGCACGAAAATACACTTTACTACGTCGCGTGGAATTTTCATCTCGTATCTCTATTTTTACGAAATAATTATTTCGGTCGTCGCGCTCGCGCGCCGCAAAATTCGGGTCGCGTGTCGGCACAAATATCGAGCTATACTACTGAACGAGAAAGCTTCGCGCGGCACGCGCGTATTTGATCGATCATTGAAAATTATTAATGACGTACACATTCTAAATATAGAGCATTAAAAATAATTATTTAAGTATACTTTTTTCGTTTAAGTAAAATATTATTTAAAAATTCATTTTTTTTTTTTTTCAATAATATTAGACACAGATATAAATGCAATGTTTTCACTTAAAATGCTATAATTGAAATTATAATTGAAATAATAACTTTGAAAATAACATTATACACACACACACACACACACACACACACATAAATAAATATAGATTTTTTATCGTACGTATTTATTAAAAATAACTATCGTTTATTTAAAACCAATTTAAAAATATCGCTGACATGATTTAATAAAATATAATAAAAAAAAACGGATTTATGAAATGCAAATCATAAGATAGGAGATTAGACAGAATAATTCGTGAAGAGATAGTATTCAAAACTATTTTACCCATAGTGTATAATGTATAATGCATGAGAGAGATAATTACTTCAATAGCTTAATTGATGCGATTAATGATAAATGACATACTTGAAATATTTATCTGTGTGATTCGAAAGATCAATATATGTGTATATTTAAAAAACAGAAACTGAATTAATTGTACTATGCAATTTAATTATATGCAAATAAAATTATTATATATTCCAATTTAAGCATTTATATAGCCTAGTAGGAGAAACAGAGACAGTTTATGTAAATACTTTTATTATTTCAAATACTATTTTTAATATCTATCTCTGATGTTGATATGTATATATCTTGCGTGTCACCTCCAAACGATTGCATAAGAAAATAAACCTCGTATTTATGAAACATTCATTTCGCGTGTTTAAGGTACACATGCGTTTAAAAGGCAGTTACTTTTTTCATATCTCTAAACTCACTCGGTCGTCGTCGCATAATTCAGCGTTTTAATATCGCGCGAAAGGAGATACTTTACGTAATAAATCCATCCACTCAACATCTTAGCTCTTTCATTTTACATACTCTTATCATAAGTCGGCTTATCTCCGGGTCAGTGGTTTACGGTATTCTCGGGAATAATAAATTTCTATCTAGTTCGCGCTGTTCTGTGCGCGTGTGTGTGTCTCTGTAAAAGTGCGTTCATTTTCCACTCGTTCTATGACGGAAAGAGCACGGAAAGTATAGTTTTTGCCCTCCCTCGGCGAATTAATAACTTTTCTTTCTCTTTTGCTCCCTCATTATGACCAGTTACATGAGAAAAGAACATTCAAGATCCCTTAGCACGCGCTCGTTGCCACCGTCTGACGAATTAAAAGTTGCTAACTACCTCGTAATTGGACCCCGCAGCGATTTCGCTTAATCATTTCGGAGTACTCGGACAAAGTTACTGAATATCTATCGATGATCTCATTAATATAATCTCGGTAACTCCATTTCGTGCCAGACGCGAATGCACGAACACGTTGCCGTAAATACATCGATGCGTAATCGATCTCGCGTGATTTTTACAGCATAGCTCTTACGCTCCGCTATGATTTTATCGGATTACGGGATATTGAAAATTCCTAGATGGTTCACTGGATTCAGTATTAATCCACGGAATGTTATAAATGTCATATAAAGCGCCGATCCGATTTTAAATCCGGATGGGCGCCGTGTCATATACGCGCCGTACAGGACGTACATTTTATTTATGATTAATATATTTGTCCAAGTATTTTTCAAGTTCTATGTATTATGTGATAATCGTTGTTCCATGACATTTTCATATCTTACATCCGATTATAATTCGAAGAATATCAACGTACTTCGTGTATTTCTATCATTTCAATTATTATATTAAAAATAAAATAAAAAAAATTATAAATAATATCTAAACAAATTATACATAAACCGGAATATAAAACCGTAAAAAATTAAAAGTGCCGACCGCTGAGGAAAGTTTTCCCAACATGCTCGAGAGACGCGAGCACGGAAAGCAAAGAGATGCTTTCCACAAGACGAGTGGAAACGTGAAGCATCTCCGTTAATGTAACTTCGCTGTCAATCTCATTTATATCTCGACGCGATACGCGCAATGATCGATTCCATCGCTCGCAACTTTGTATAATAGGATATAGGAGAAAACGCGCGCGTCATGTCTGTCCTGTGCAAACAGATGCAGACGTGTCGTATACGTAACCAGATTTACAGTGAAACGTACACGAAGGAGAGTACGATGTATTCTCCCAAACAGATCGAGCTAACAAGGGGCTTCTTGTGTAACCAATCAATCAAAGGAACGATCCGCATTTTTTTGCGTCGAGAATTTTTCGCGTCTGTAATTTTCGCAGAAAATTACAGACGCTAATAACACAGTTTACAAATTTCACACTTTTTTTAATGCCAGAAATGAAAAAAACTTTTTTAAAAGTATTTTAGGGCGCTGAATCAAAATCCGCAAGGCGAAATGGCCCATCAGGTTCTCGAGAAAAACGGGGTTGAAATCCCCCTAAAAACGCGTTTTTTACCATATTTGAAAATTCATAGCAGACGAACCAGATGTGCAAGAGACTTCAAACAGGGCTCAAATGAAAGCTTGAACATTATACTTTAATATAAAAATATCCAATCTTTCGCGTTTCTCTCGAAAACCTGACCCGATAGAAATTTTTTGATGGCAGATTCGTGCTCAGCATTTAAAATCACTCTGGAAATGGTGTTCAAATGCTCTGGCGCAAAATCTTGTAAACTAGTGTAATTAGTGTTAACGATTTTTCTCACGGCGATTTATAATAAAATACAAAAGACCGACTGTCCTAGAGAAGATTATTCCGTATTTTTTAAATCTCTGCCACTATTACTCTGTCAGAAGATCTATTTGCAGAAAATTGTAGGCGCGAGTGTCGTTCTCCTCGTCGAGGGAGCGATCGCGAAGCCAGCCGGAAAGAGACCTACCTATCCCTCGACTGTTCAGACGTCTAGTGAACTCACTCAAGGTCGTCCAATCCCATAGCCGCGTCCTTTCTCTGTGTCTTTACCCCGTCGACCCCGTCGTTCTTACAGCCCTTCCAACTTCCAACAGTCTCTTCACCCTCGCTCGACCTTCAGCGTGACAGATATTCAATCTCGTACCGGATAATGAATTTTCCACGAGTGCTTTATACGTCCCGCCGAGATCGGGAGAAGGAGTTTCGTTCACTAAACTTCGTTGTCTATTGGAAAAGTAGCTTCTTCTTATCCTTAGTGTTACGAGAATACTCGAGAAAATTTTAATCATTGTTTTTTATTACCAAATTGATTAGAATATTTAGGATTTAGCTAGAAAAAAAAATAACTATTCTCTTCAAAATTTTTGCCGATAAGAAATTCAAATCTGTAAAATAAAATTGACGAATAAAAAATATAATACAAGAGTTAAACAGTTGAAATATTTATGAGCATAATCATATTGCACAATGGAACAGAAAGGAAAAAATATATATTCAAATTTTCGAACAGGTATCGCGATCACTATCGATAATACGAATCTTTCGTGCGGCTTTTGCCGAAGCGAGGGTGGTCGTCACGGTTTGACGTTATCTGCTCGAGAAGTCCGTCGACATCCGTCCTCAAAGACTATCAGAAATGGCATATTCGTCGCGACGGCGGCCATCATGTGTAAAAACGAAACGAATACGTGGCCGTAGACGTCCGTAGCTATCAAAATTGCGATATCTCTCCACGATACGCAACCCTCCGTACATTTCAGATCGCGCGTAGGGAATGGATGCGCACGCGGATAGACACGGTAAATAAATGGGCAGAAAAGACGCGTGCTACTTCGTAGTCTCGAAAGGAAAATGGAGATGATTTCTCGAGCAAATGCAATTCGAAAATGTTGAATGAACCTCTCTCGTACAAGGCTTCGTTTTCGAAAGAATCGATCTCGAAGATCCGTCGAATACGTGTCTTTAAAGTCGATTTTCTCGAAAATGAAATCTTTTGTATGAAGAAATTTTATTCTACATTTTCGACTTTCATTTGCATGAGAAATCACTTCCATTTCGCTCATACCACGACTTCCGATACACCCTGTATACCCCGTCACTCTGCTTATTTTTCAGAATTCCGCTTTTATGAGAGAGATAGATATATCTTCGTTGCTCTTAGCGTTTCACGCGACGTTAAAATATTTATCCGTTACAATGTAACATTTCTCTTGGATAGAGTACGTAACTCGAAAACAACACCGAGGAGCAATAATCCGGAGAAGCGCCGGTTATTGCGTCGTCTAGCTTAAACTTTGTTCGCGGCGTTAAGGGCGCTCTGACAGAACCATCCTTGTTTCGGTCGATCCTCGGTTTCGAAAGTGAATTTCTCACGTTCGGAATAACGAGGTCACGGCATCCATTACGTATGCAAGGAAAACCAAAGCAGAAGAGCTTCGTTAAATCAACCCTCTCCGTCCCTTCCTCCCATCATCGCCCTTCGCGATAAGAAGCTGAAAGAAGAGTTTGCACTTTCGGAATTAATTCGCATAATCCGGCGCCTCTATTCCTCTCTCCTTTCGCTCCGTAAGCACGCGCTACAACTTAACCGAATTTGCATCTGATCGTGGCCGCGGAAGAAGTGCAATCAGTGCTCAGACTTTGCCAGAGATCCCGAGAGTCGAAGGAGAAACGCGCGCGATATCGCGATCTTCTCTCTTTCGAGAGCGGTTGATGAGTCGAGTGAATAAAGCGAGTGCGAGCGCTTTCGCTTTTATTCGCCGAGAGAAAACGCTTCGCAAGATACACATTTTATGCGTGAATGAAGAATATATTGAAACTCTAACGCACGTTCATGCTTGTTAAAGCGTTCGTGTTAACAAAAAGGATCCGAATGTCGAGTCGCAAATCACCGATTCGCGTCTCGAGTAACGCGATTTAATGGACAACGCTGTTTTTCTACGCGATGTTGTGTTTCGTCTGGCTGAAAGGGAGCTCTCCTCGTTAGTTTACATCGCTGGATATAAACCAACTATATTCGACGAAATATTAAACTGCCCGTATAATATTTTGCGGCGTTATTTTCCTCCCTTCAAACATTTTCCCGAGTTAATAACTTACCTTACACGCATCGAAATAATATAAAAAATTAATTCGATAGCTGTTCAAATATACGTAACGATTTCAAATATCGTTTTCCATGTTTATAAAGAGAATGAGAAAGAGAGAGAGAGAGAGAGAGAGAGAGTTTTAAAAATATCCAGCAACGCGATATATTTATCACAATTCAGCAGATAGTACTTCGCATATTAATTCGTAAGCTCTGTTTAGAGAAAGAAAAAGAGAGAACTACGCTTTATCGCAGTTTATTAAAAATATTCTACGCCATCGTTTCGCAATTAATCATTCGCTCGCTGAATATTACGAGCGATTTCATGGCGCGTTTTTCCAGCGAGTAATTAAAATAATCGCGCTCTCTGAAATATTTCATTCGCGCGTTTAAACTCTTCATCGGCTATAACAATGATATTCCCGGGGTTACGCCGGATATCTTCTAACCACGATCGGACGTTTCGCAAATTAGCGACTCAAGTGGCTTATGTAGTCGGGGGTTGATGCACGGGATATCGCTACCTCGAGAGTCACTCTTGTCGTTATATTCACGGTGATAACGTTGCCGAGATAAAATCCGCGGGCTTAGGATAATCCGGCCATGATCGCGAGCGATCGATCATCGAGATTTAAGCGCCTTGAGACTCGTCCGATCCTTCATCTCGCGAGCAAACAAGACGCTACGAAAGTTATCTCGGTTTGTATCCGAATAAGGCATAGAGACGATTTATATATAAAGTATAGTGATGTGATTCAACATAGCATTTCTCTTTATTCCATATAATCGAGCAAATTATTGAGTCCCGGTTTAATTAAAAATAATTCAAATCATAAATTAATTACGCAGTGTATTACTCGAATCGATATTGCTTGCAATTTCCTCGAGTACGTATAACATTCGCCATTAAAATCGCAAATATATTACAAATATGTTTTATGAAGAGATTTAATTTTATATGAGATTGAATTATACAATAATTTTTTGAAACACAGTAAGAGATTATATAATAATGAATTAAAGTCTGTTAAAACAATTGTCAATATCACCTGGTTGTATTTTAAAAAAATTAATAAATAATCATTTTTCTGCGAAAAACTGTTTTTTGAATAAGAGAAAATTTAAAACTTAAATTACTAAAAATTATTAAGATTAATTCGTCACTAGCGACAAAATGAAAAATATTTTTTTGCGCGATGGAATTGGAAACTGAAACGTGCTCATATTATAAAATTTCATCGCAATTCCTGCGATGAAGCTTTAGCAATTTCGTCGCGAATACGCGGAATACGGAGATTACTGCCTTGAATTTCGACACGGTATATAATTTATTAAAAGAATTAAAACGTAGAATATTCTCTTTATAAGTTGGTTTTGCGGCCGCGAAAGCCTCAGAAACGTCGCGCGAATGAATAAACGATTTCTAACTTTCGATGCGACGAGACGGAGAGGATTCGATTTTGCGGTTGACGCGAAGCCATTGAAATGCGAATCCCTCCACGATTGCTTTTCCGCCGTGATAAGAGGTGAAAGCAAATGACTGCTTTTTGTACAGTATATGTATATTTTAGCGTATACATTGCTTTCATCGAGAAATTTGACGTTTTAGCGTTCGCGCGCGCGAAAGGAGAATAAAAAATCTCTCACGCGACACTATGAGGGGTAGAACCGCGAATTACTCGAACGCACGAATCCCTATCGTGGAACGACACCCGGGAAACGAGATGTTCGGCGAATACATCGGCGATGAAAATTCGCTTTACAACACTAATCCGAAACGAAACGGACGTCAAATCCGGAGACTGCGGTCGATCGGCATCATCGGATGAAAACTAGAACCATTGAGAGAGAGAGCTCGCCGGGGTTAACGGATTAATCGAGATTTCATTGCTCGGACACGACGTGCTGGTGCGAGCGAAATATATATACATATATACATAAACGCGTCGCGAAGTCGTTTGCACGTATCACCCACGCGGCCGCTCGCATCGATGTGTGCGTGGATTTATGCGCGTGACGCACGGCGCGGTGTGTGTTTGTAGCATATTAGCCATCACCGCTGACCCAGATACACGGGGGTCATGTCCAGCAATATCGAGCTTGGGTACACGGGCAAGCAGGAGGCTGCACGTGACGCTAGAATCGATCACGGTACTGCGGATTACGATCGTGATTGCAGCCAGAGTTTGGAACTCGCAGATCGCTCTTTAAGGCTACTATTTTCTCGGCAAACGGAAAGCGAGAGACTTCAAAAATCGCTCGATGATGATAAAAATGCGCAATATCTCGGTTATTTGAATATATTATCACCAACACATTGAATTTTAAGAAAGAAATGAATGAAAGTCAAGTAGAGTATTGAAATATTTTCCCAACTATATAATAAGAGAAAGAGAGAGAGAGAGAGATTATCATTTCAATTGATTAATTAAAGTCTAGATAACAAGACGAATATTTATTTGTATGATTCGCGAAATCAAATATTTAAAATATAATTTTATTTAATATATTAATGAATTATTATTTCACATTTATCACATTTACATAAGATTAAATAAATCTTAAATAAAATTATTTAACGTCACGGTTTTATAACTCTAATGCGTGAAAGTATACGTCGAGTGCGCAATTTATTTGAAACACAGTAATCTGCATATTTAGCGTATCATACACATTACGCTAATTTTCCACTTCCTCAATCGAATTCCTTTAATAATTCCGATTCGCGACCGTTTAATTCCCCGTAGAATTAAAAAAGATCTCGTTCGCGTATGCAATATTCCCAGATGGAAATAGTCGGGATGTGATAGGCTGACGTGCGAGGTCGATGACCCGAAATTATGACGTCGAACGATTTAAAAGCGTGCGTGATGGATAGGCAGATTCCTCGTAAGAGCGGTGGGTAGGTATTATGATGGGCGAGGTTGTGCGTTATATAGGTGCGCCCCGATGATCCGTCGCGACCACTGGGCGTGCAATCGGCAGAGAGCCCGTTATTCGTTTAAATCTTCGACGTAATTCGTTCCCCGTCTTTCCTCCCGAAGCCTCCCCCGCGCTCGCAATTAATATCTAATTTCTGCCGAAGAGAAAATTTACGCGATTGTGAGAATACGTGAGGGTACGGTAATAAGAAACTCGCCGTCTCATCGATATTTTTCCGCCAATAAAGTGTTACGTCAAATATCCGACTAACTTATCGAGATTATAAACACTGAAATTCTTGCAACATATAGAGATACATGTCTTCAAATTATAAAAAATTATAAATGCAGGTTTACACGCTATATAATATATATATATATATGTAAATAACGAGCGCTATAGATCGGAAATAAACCGGCGGTTCATCCATCAAATAACGGGATTCCCGCCCCTATCGAGCAGGCAGGCAGGCAAATTGCGTTAACGTGTCAGCTAATGGCCTAATCATATCTGAAACTCTTCAACGAATTACCCCGGAGGATGGGAGGAGAGATGGTAATCTTCCCCTCCCCCCCTCTCTCTCTCTCTCTTTCTCTCTCTCACGGATACGCGGACAAATTTCTCTTGGCGCGTGCGAGATTTTGTGGCATAATAATCGATTCCTCAATGTTCCTTTATTAAATTTACGAAAAGTTTCGGCACGTGAACGAAACGAGACCCGGCTTCGTCATTACGGCTAAGTCACGCCTCATGTAATTTGCGAGATTTCATTTTTAAAAGCCTTATCATGGTCGAGTAGAGACTGGCAAAAAAGAAAGGGGCTGACATGATGAAATGAAGACGGCCGTTCCCGTTCTTCCGAGGCCGACCTTCTCGAATTTCTCAAAATATTTATTATATTCTATTATTGAAGGTCTACCTTTTGCTGCGAATGTCTAATAATGAGAAGAGTCAAAAATGAAAAGAGAAAGAAAACTATGGTCGAGAGTATGCGTAATAAAATTTGTAAGAGGGTAAGTGCGATTTCGTAAACATATGATTGCTCGAGTATTTTCTGTGACGAAAATGACAGAGGAAACAATCTACAATATTTCCGTTAAAGACATCTTCGCATACCTCTAGTGTCTGTTAACATCTGCGCTGACGATTCCTTTACCATCGAAACGATGGCAAGTCTCTTCAAGTGCCTCTCGTTTATCATTGTACGCGTTTGTCTACATAATGACATAGCAATATCCCGGTATCCTGGATGAGCTCATTAACTAAATGTCTTCCCGATGTAGTTTAAAGAGAAGACGAAAAGAGGAAGGGGAGGGGAACACCAATTATTCGGAGCCATTCGAAAGCGACCGGAGGCCTGTTTACATAAATCATTAATGAGAAGTGCAGGAGGAAGCGAATTATGCAATTCCGCTGCGGCAAAATGCACTCGATTATCCGTGGATACCGCTAAGAAAAGCAGCTCGTTTGTTCGCTTCTGAAGCTACTGCCAGTGACTTCGCGTAATTACACAACATTACTTCGAAGAAAAAGTCTGCGGAGCGAGGAGACGAGAAAGGGGACAAAAGAAAGCATAATAAAAAAAGAAGAAAATATTTAAAAATAATCTCCAGGTACAGTATGTTAAATCGCTACGTTGATAATCCAGATAATAGCTTTGGCAATCATGTATTACATATCTGTTAATATAGTAGATAGGCAGATCAGGAGAAGGACGAAAGATGAAGGGGAAGGGAGAAGAGAGAGAGAGAGAGAGAGAGTCGCAGAAATTAGGTCAATTAACTCGAACCTGTGAAACAGGTAGGGCTTCGATTTAATCAATAATTGATCTCGCTATTGGGCAATTAATTACGGATTAATTTATATTAGATATATATATATATATATTGTGCTATCTAAATATTATTGCAATAATATTATGTAGTTTTAGACAGGCTTACAATGAAACTTTCTCTGTTGTAAATTATATTTTTAGTTTTACGATAGAGCAATATTAATATTAGTTTATGCAAATTAAATTCAAACGTCGCAGATATTTTACCCGGACAGGTAATTTTTTCTTAGCAAAAGAACTATGTCGTCTCGAAAAATTAATGCCTTATTATTGCTTCCTAATCCCCGCTTAACCCATTTCTTAAGCAGTTCCTTAGAAAAGTGACCGAACTGTAAAGATCGAACAGCAAAGAAAATTTTTCATCAGGAAACGATTCTCGTCAAAGACAATCGGTTTTTTCCAGCAGGTTTCTTTGCGCTTTTAATTCGCGCTCTTCGATTTCTCAATCATTCGCGATAAAGCCGGAAGTGGCTTCTTTATGCGTCTGTCATTTTAAATCACTTTTAAATCGAAGATTTGCGGTTTTGTGGTCAAGTCCCGTTTGCATCTTTCACGATACGGTTGCTATTTACATTGATTCATCACACGATCGAAATAAATCAGACTAATCGAAACAAGCTAAATTCTTAGCCTGCGCTCTGTATACAGCCAAGTTATTGCGAGGATACTGATAGCTGGCGTAATTAATGACGATATCGATTTTCAAGCTCGCGCAGAGAACAGATTATATATCACAGAAACCGCGCGATTAATCAAAGACAGTGAGAATAGATATAGCAACCTGCTTGGTCCAATAAAAATATACTCGTCTTTGTCGCAACAGGAGTGTTTTATAGAAGAACAAACGCTCTATCGCAAAAATGTTAAAGAAATTTTAAAAGAAACAACTGAAATCTTGATAAAATACATTTAAAAAATATTTAATATAAATCTTTCTCTCTCTTAATAATTTTTTCTATTTTGTCGATAATAATGCTATGGATATATTGTAATGACAATAACATGTACAGGAAAATATGAAAGATATCGATAGGCTTGAAAAATTAATAGAACTTATTATACATTTAAATTGTAGCATCAACATCGTATAAAAAATAATAGTATCTCATTGCCGTACGAGAGGTTGAGATGATACGCCAGATGTATGATATATTTTATGTCGTTTATTTTATATAAATTTTATAAAACGTTTACAAAGCTTATTACACGAATACGGTAAATGCAATAAATATATCACAGTGTTTTCATATGATATACGCCCGTCACAGCAGAATTGCATTCAATATATTTGTCGACATCATAGCGAGATATCTCGGGCAAATATGTTTATATCGCTTTTGTCCCGCGCGTCTGGCATAAACAAGTTGAGAAATTTGCACGTAATTTCCGTGCACACTTGATTTCCGTGGTACGAAAAATGGATAGAAAGTTCGAGATGAAAAGAGAAGAAATTACGCGAGAGAAAAATCCTCGGGGATAAAAAAATATTTATTACTTAAATTTATTACAAAATTTTCAACTCTCACGATTTTACAAAAACTGTCATCGAGATAATATAAAGTTAGCTGATTTTTTTGAAATTTCTCTCTCTATTAACATTGCTTGCTTTCTCTTTCTCCTTCTTTGCGTACGTAAACCGTAATGTCATTTCTCTTTATCAGAGTTCCTATCGTAATGCTTATATTATCAAAATTCATAATAGTTGAGGATTAAAATGAGCATTTATCAATTTGCAAATTGAATACTTGGCTTCGGATGAGCTGGGAAAGATTAGAAGAGTTAATTATCTCAACTATCTCGAGCTTCGTACGAAGTTATCCTAATATTTGAACATTCGAAACTGTCCACTTCTCTTGTATATACGTATATACATATACTTGAAACTCTTAATCGCGCAAAGAGTAGCAAAGTTGAAACTGCAATCTAATAATGGTGAATAGGTCTACGTCGTACAAATCCATATAATTTAATGAAGAACGTCATCGAGTGCGCTTTAGACGCGACTTAATCAGCGTAATTTGTATTCTTGAAAAAGAAGAGAAATTCAAGGATCTTTCGTTCCTTATTCATATTAAATTTTTCCCAAGTATAACGCCTGATTAACTTTCCTTTTTATCTATCATCTACTATTGCTTCATATCCAATTTTTAATGCGATAACGAACAAAAGTAATAATAAAAAGAGAAATACAGAACACTAATCGTTTGTCTGCCTTTGATCAATGTACAGTAGATGGTGTCCAGTGGTAAGCAATCACCACAGACCTGTTCCCATTAGGGTAAACCTTGCACACTGTGTTAATTGTATCCGCTGGAGGGTGCAAAAGCGATTAGTTTGTCAATATAGCAGAATTGGCCACGGTCAATTAACATCAATCCCGCATATCGTAAAATGAGACAAGATTACGATAACTTTGTAGAAAAGCTTTTTATCTGTGTAATATATTATATCTATAAAATATTTATTTTATATATTTATTTAAATATTAAAAACTTTTCAATGCATTTTAATTCGTGCATGCTTAAATTTGTTACACACATACAATCGCGATAAAATTGCCTCGTTAATTTTCTCCATCTCGTGCAACAAGACACTTATTTCATCTTACGAATTCCATATAGAACGCTAATTCAAACGCTATAATACTCTGTGAAATGCGCGATCCTTCCTCTTCAACCACATCATTCTCTACTCGAGACACGCTTCTCTCCTACCGCCACCAATTAGAGTTACAACCGCGGACGAGCGCTCGTACTAAGGTCGCTAATACCTAAGTACCGTATCATGCCGACGAATATCTCATTTGAATATACGCAGAAATACTAACCGCCCGTATCCTGTTTGAGATACCTCTGTTAAACCAGCAATGTCATCGCCAGTGTCACGTTGAATTGAATTCTAACTTATTGCATCAAAACCTAATAATCAAATTTAATACTCTGTATTGATGAAATATTCAACGGAAAATCGCAAACTAAGATAACGGCTTAAATTCATAAATCATGCACAAAGGAATATATTTCTCCCTTACAAAATAATACTTTTTATATTTTAAAAATCGTTAGAAAAATGAAAACTAGGTAAATTGGAATTTAATATCATTCAATTATTTATATCTATCATTAATACACGTTTTATATTGCGGTCTCATTCTATTTATATAATTATATTATTAGAACATATATGTGCCCCCAACCCTTCACTTTTGAATTCGTATTAAACAGTGAACACCAAAAGTGAACAGTCTAATCACGAATATCTCGTGGCAAGACGTTTCTTGATCTGTCTCATGAATAACATCGATACACAACAAGCACGACATCCAGGAATGTCATCTCACTGCAAACTGACGGCGGTATTTACGGAATAGCGCGCGAGCAATTTGACACCATCCTTCTTGCCCCTTTGCAAAATTGGTTCAGTGGTTCAACGTCGTCGTTTCTCGCACGGAAGCGACACAGATGGAGGACACGAGTAGACGATGCGCCCGTGAATTCTTCATGTTAAAACCTGCGCCGTAATTATATCTCGCCGTATAAAAGCTACGTCGGAGCACGAGAGAGCGCGCGCGATTAAAACTTAATAAACTCGGTTCAACGCCCTGCACGACAAACGTCGACGACGATTCCTTTACACGGTTACAATTACGTTCATTTGCCGAAAAATGCGACGATTGATTCTTTCAATTAAAAGTCGAGATCGCGAAGAGTGAGTCGCGATCTTTTTCCGTATCGACGAGTTTGAAAGCCGGGGGTCGCGAAAGTTCAATGCCCTCACGTGACACCTATACAGCCAGATACGGGCGACGTCGCTTTAAACGATAATTGACAGCACTAAAAATCCTAGCAGACACCAGGAATCGCATTAGCGCGGAAAGCATCGTCGTTAATATCGCATCCGGCTCGCCCGCGTGTGTCGTGTTGCACGACCGAGTGTATTTTAAGATCTCAAACATCTCTTTCAGTTTCCCCTCTTTGCTTTATCAAATATTTTATCGATTTAACTCTATCCGATATTCTTCATCCTCGTCATTATCTTAGATTTTTCATAATATAATAAATGTAACGAGAATGTAATGATAAGTCTTTGATTTGGGCGGGAGAAGATTCGATTTTGTGATCTTTTTGTAATATAAAATTTGCGCGAGTTTATTTTCTATTCAAGATTTTTTGTCATAACTATTTTTGTGCGTGTAATATTTACAGTTTAAAGATAATATTTTGGGATTAATATTTTAGCGATACAGCTATGAATATGTGCAAATTTATAGATAGATAAAATAAAAAGTGAGAATCACAAGATCTATTCGCGATGAAGAGATTCGATTGCTAAAAATAATGATTGTTATTTTCCTATAAAAATATAATTACATCCTCTATCTTACATAGTTGACGAAATATATTGCGTGAGATGTTAAATTCCGTTCGGTGTCTAATTATGCTGATTTAACGCGTAAGGGATACGTTACGTAGCGTCACTTGACGTGAGTTTCCATGCGAGAAGGGCGCGTCCACCATAGTTTAACATTCTTGCCACTTTCGCCTCCCTATCGTGCAACACGATCCACTTTGCGTTCGCGCGACAACAGGGATCGCAACGGTTCAAGGATGAAGACACTTTCGAGAGTACACGTCAAGAGAACGTCGGCCTCTCGATGGCGTCTCGAAGTCGCTTCGTAGAATGTCACACTAGAACGGCCGAGAGTTTTGGCAGAATAATTCGATCATAGAGATGGGAAAAAAATATTTCAAGTAAAACTTTGTATGTAAAATTTTAAGTATAAATGATTAATGAGAAATAATAATTCATTTGTAATTAAAATCTTATAAATAAAATAAACATATGTTTTCTTCGCTTCTCCGATTATTTCTTTTACTAGATAATAATTAAAATAATATTTAAAACAATATAGAAAATAGTATTTAAAATAATAAATGCAAGTGTGTTTAAAAACTTTAAATATTATTTCAAATAAGAGAATTTCTCCAGATTTTTTTCAAATTGTTATTTTTCAATTAATATATAAATTCAATTATTTTACATTTTAAATAAATATTTTTTATATATTGTTATTTTTATCAACCTCACAAAAAATTAAAAAGAAAAATGTTTGAACATCTTATTTAAAAAAAAAAAAAAAAAGGTCTCCTAGCACGTCGTTCCTCTTCTACCCCAGCATACTTTGGCGACCCGGGGGAGCGGCACGTTGCATGCTAATTAAGTGAGCAACCGTGCGCAACTCCGCCATGGTCCATTGTTTATCGCGGTTTCGTCGTCGGTCGCGTTTTTACGGCGCGATGGCCACGCTGTGTGTTCTTCGACTTCGTGACCTCGGCTGGCTGGCAGCCCCGAGGCCACCACGAGGATCTCGGAGCTCGTTAATTAGATGATCCGAAGGACGCTGAGTTACGACGTTGTCACGGCCTGCGCGCTCGAGATGGACATCTCGAAATTCACCGCGTGCGTTTCGTGTCTCTAAATACAGATCAGAACTCCCGACAAACAATTTTTAATATCAAAAGCCTACACCTCGCTTACTGAAAGTTTGAGAAACGATTTTTACTGATTATAAGTCTAGAAATATCTACGCTTTCTGTCTCCACGCGATCTAATTAAACCGTCAATGACCATTTTGACCGTAAATAATTGCTACAAGTTTCCTTGCAAATTATTACATTTCCAATGTCATTTAGATCGCTTTAGAGATATAAAGATGACATTTATATCTCAGTAATTACGTGTCGCGGTAAATTTACTTCACAAGTTTTGTCCAACGTCAGCGGCAATATTGTTGCGATAATCGTTTAATTAATCAGATCCGCGATAAGATACACGATCTTGCGGAATCTAACGAGCGTGTTACTTGACACTCTCCGAAGGACTGATGCCGTCAAGGGAACGATTGCTCGATGCCGGAAGGCGCATCGCAAGTCTCGGGAAAGGTTGGACGTCAAAGGCAACGAGTTGGTCTCGTCGTAATCCCCGCCGGGGTTACAACATCGTCGGAGAGAACGACGGAATCACGAGCGAGGAATGAAGCCGTTTTAGCGAAACTATGAGCCAAGATCCCACACCTTTTCAAGTTTCCCGATCAACCGCCGAGTTTCGAATGCTTTAAACTCTGATGCTGACACTAAATTTGGATACAATTTTGTAACTCCTAATTGCTTCGTGTTGCATCCGTATAAGTTTTATTCAAATTTTATCCCGCGGAATTTTAATGCGAGAACTATCTAATCTAATAAGAAATAATTTGACATATTTTAAGAAATATTTTATTTTGACCTTCCTCTCTCTCAATAAAAATATTGCAACTAATTTCTGCCAGATTTTGTTTCGTCGAGTTCCAAAATTATTTAAACAAAATCTGTTAATATTGAAATATATTTATATAATTCGTTATGTATAAAAAAAAATATAAGAATATGAAAGGTAAAGTAAAATAATAATAACATTATAATTCTAGAGAAATATCCATAAATGAGATCGATATTTATATAACCGCAGCCATTAATCTACCTGATAACATTTAACGCGTTATATTTGAATTCGCGGAAGAAGGGGAGAGAGAAAGAAAAAGAGAAAAAGAGAAAAAGAGAAAAAGTGCGGAAAAAGGTGGGGTCCACGCGCGCATATGTGTGTAGGCTCTCGCCGCACGTGCTGCCCGCCTGCAATCACATTTTATAAATTGTGACGTAGGCGATCCTAACGCAGATATCAACGGTCCAGCAATTTACGCTGACGCGAACGGTATAACGAAGCTACTGTGTACCGATTGCGGGGATATTGCAATTGCGGTCGCGTAATCGAGGATGTTAGCGTCCGCGATGCGTATGAATGTGTGTGCCCGTATGTGTACCATTGTGTCGACGGTATTCAGGATACGGACCATCGCATCGGCGGAAAACTGGCCCTTTTCGCGGCCGGTTTGCGGCACGTAACGCGTACGAGCCGATTCGACCGTGATTCGCCGATCGACAATCGTTTCTTTCGAAATGCAACGCGTGATGGCCTCGGAAAATTGCGGCCAATCATCGAACGGAGTCCATGATGACGGATTACCGAAATTGACTATTTGGGAATATATTGGACTTCTCGCGCTCCGAAAATACAGTATGTTATTAAGTAGATCAGATAAGAAGCAAACGCAAGCAACGTGTTTTGCAAATTTTCGCAATGAATTTTACCGCTTTTCATACAAAAATGCGATTAAATAGAATTAAATTCTGAAAACAACCGAGGATTGAGGACATTTAAAGAGAACAAAAAATAAAAATTTCAAGAGAGAATAATACCGGTATTTTACATTCTGTCACAGAAACATGTTAACAGAATATATATGCGTGCTTATATAATATATTTAATTGGCGTAAATAAATATTGTGTAGAACAAATTTTGCACATCTCACATTACAAAATTAATTTGAATAGATGCGAGGTATAAACACATTCGAAATATTTTCTTATTCATTTCATCGTGATGACGCATTAAAATTAAGATTCGGAGCTCGGGGAAAATCGCGTCGTCAGTGAAAAGAGGCGGTTTTTTGGCAAATCTCGTTTCTCTCAAAGTCTCGTGGAGGTGCGACGAATTCGTGCAATCATGCAATATGTCGTCGTCGTCGTCGCCGTCGTTGCCAAGTAGAGATCGCACAATACTTTACGGGGATGCTTTACGAGGTGTCTTTGGCAGATACGCGCGTACATTCTCCAGTTATACGTACGTCTAAGAATCGCGAAAGTGTCGTAAAGTTTGATCGATCGTAAATTGGATTGTTCCGCGGGGAACACGTAGCATCGAGACGACGATAAATGAAACTTCGATGCGCTTATGTAAGAGAGAGAGGGGGGGGGGGGATAGAAGAAAGACACGTTATGAACACGGTATACGCGTTGCTTTAGATGCAAGATCCTTTTTTTCGTTTTTTACACCAAAAACTTCGCTTATCGCTTTAATTCGGCCCCATCTTCCGTCTTCCAGTAAACAAAGTAGTTTATTATAGACGGATATAATAATTCATTTTTCGTACAATTAAAAAATTTCTTTAATGTAAAATTTAACTTGCACTTTGCAAAAAGCAAATCTGCTATACATAAATAAATAAATAAATAAACGTTCATGAAAATAGCAAGCGTAAAGACACATATTTGCCGTTTTAATCCGTTGCCATCTCTCAAACGCGGAACCGCGAAACCGCCGTGAAACAATTTCGCTATGAAACAATCCTTTGTAACGGAACAACGGCGGTACCGCGTCTGGCAAACATCGGGAAACAACGCCGCGCTCGCGGCTTGTCGCGCGGAAAATTCTTACCCGCGAGATCCACAACCCGCGTGAATTTTTCATTCTCTGTTTCGTGGTCTAAGAAAGGAAACAAGAAGCAGTTACAAAATGTAACTACCGGTCAAAGACCCTGTCCAACGATCGGACGGAGCTCTCTTAATTAAAGGTGTCAGATTAATTCCTCCTCCCGTGCTGTCTACGTGTCGCGTCGCGATTGCCGTGCCAGAATTTTAGTTCCGTGGCTCTCTCGACGGGGTCGTAACTAAACTAATGATCGTCGAGAGATTGCAGTTAGCGAGAAGGACTCTGATAGTTTACGAAGGAAGATACAGCGAGCATCGCCACTCGAGTTCCGATAACAAAGGCGTGCGACGGAGAACAAACTAACGCCGATATCTTGGTTTCCGAAACGAAGATGACTTTAATTCTCGATTAAAATTGCAAAGCAGAATTAACAGGATTCAGTCTAAGATTACCCACTTATCAGAAAACGGGTTCCGATAAAATTTCCATCGCCCCACATCGATCTGTTCCTTTGTTATCCTGCTCTTAAATAAAGATGAGATATATCAAACGTCGCGCATACAAAATACAAAGATAACTGTTTTCTCGTTTGAAACAAATTGCATCGGGACAATTGTTTAAAAAGATATGTTTGAATTAGCTGTTTGATTAATTTGAGTGAATTATCGAAGAACATATGTATTATATTTCTGTTGACTTGGAAAGATTTATTGATTTCAACCAGATTGCATAGATTAAACATGAGAATAAATTGAAAATATGATTTCCGATTAATAATATCTATCATCGCAAGGATGCGTTTTTCTTCTCTTTTTAGATGGTACTGGCTTACAATAGATACAACAAGGATGAAAGTACCTTTCTGTTACATCATTTAGCGAGACGGGAAAGACTTTAATTCAACGTTAAAATTGCAAATCAAGTTTAACGGTTCGCAGGGCTCTGAGATGAATGCTGAAACCGGCGTAATAAATATACCAAGAAATGGATGAAAATCCTCGCATCTATCTTTGTAACATGACGTTTAATTCGCAGAATAACGATCTAATCCAATGAAATTATTCGTCAAAATTAAATTATTCTATTTGACGTTCTATTCAACAATCTCTTTCATTGCAAAAAACAGTAAAAATATTCATACGATTTATAAAACACACGCAACTTTTTACGACAGCATCTCCTCCTCCCATCCTATTTTAAATTTACTAATTTATTAATCGCAGTTGCAAAAAATTTTCCATTGAAAATTACTTATCAAATTAAAAAAAAAAAAAAAAAAAAAAAAAAAAAAAAAAAAATAAAAAAAAAAAAAACTAA
>NW_021848556.1:296880-323276 GCF_003651465.1 Formica exsecta
AAAAAAATGTTATAACAATAAAGCCTTTTCTTAAAAAAAAAATTAAGTAGAATTTATCGAGTTTGAGAAACCTGCTACTGAACAATAATCTATTTTCTTTAGAAACTGCTTTAGAAAACTTTTCTTAGAAATGCCAATGTTCAAATCGTAAAACTCGATTGCAGTTCGATTCTCAAGCAAAGCGGAAGGGTGTTTTGCCGAGGCAGTTGGAAGGAACGAAACTCTATCCAGTAACAGATCCAATAACAAGGGCTCGAGTGGATGAGCAAACTGCTCGACTCTTCTGCCCATCTCTATCCGTATAGAGGAACTCTCTCGGCGAGGATCTCTATTTCTCTTTCTCTCTCTCTCGGCGAGGATCTCTATTTCTCTTTCTCTCTCTCCTCTCTCTCGTCTCGCCGACCGGATCTTGAGAATTTTCGCAGACGCCCTAGGCAACAGACTGATTCCGAGATTACGAGTCTAATTAACGGATTAAGCGGCCGGGCCGCTCTCTGTTTGCTAGAAATTAACTCGCGCTCTCAACACCTCAGTTACCCGAATCGCGGTTGATATTCACGAATCGCCGGTGATTGCACGAAATGAGATTTAAGCGAGAAATACGTCTTATATTTTTGTAATAAAACGCTCCTCACAAAAACGCTTCATCTTTGAATTTAATTTCGATGCCTTCGATAAAGATGCGAAGCAAAATAAAATTTCAGAGATAGAAGGATCGGAGACATACATATATATTTTTTACATGAAGTAAAATAAAATATACCATGTCTCTCCGCCTCGAAGACGTCCGTCTCTCTTGATACACTCAGCTGTTCCATTCCCTCGGATGAAATAAAATTCATACTCTCGGGTATTTATAATCGGGTTACATTAAAATTTTTCACAATTCTGCCGTCGTAAACCGACATGAAAGACGCGACGCGCTGAACATTTTTTATTATATTCCATGTATATATATATTATTACGAAAAAAAATACTCTGAGGGAATCAGAAGCGATTTGAATCAGCGTACTCTAGATTGGAGAAATAGTAGTATAAATCGATAAAACTAACATCTCAAAATAGAGTCGTGTTTCTACATGATTGAACAAATTCTGGGCATTCATCTTTCCAGAAGAATCTCTCTACGTTGAAGCATAGACAAAAACTGTTCAGCGTTTCTTAAAACGAAGAAGCATGACCTCGTATTGTTCCACACAACGATTTCATCAATAACCTCGATGCGATTTTGACTCTCTCGTTTTACCTTCGCGTTCGATGTGTTAATAAAACGTTTTACGCCGAGCAAACAAATAGGACTCTCACGTGTCTTTCGCGTGATTATTTGGTGCACTAGGTGTATCTTTCCCCTCCCCTCTCTCCCTCCTCCCTCCCATTCGCGTCATCGATCAGCATTGATCTTTGAACGGTCCGTTACTTCGTCTACCCGCTCACGGTAACGCGGGGCCGATATACGTTCCAAGCGATTGATCATCCGCCTGACTAATCGGGCTCGCTTGATTTCTCCGCCTGGTGTAACTTGGTGCAGCCCGAAACTCCCCAACGGGGAGGCTCGATCATCGATTACGGATTGCCTGATAAATAAGAATTTCCACGTATTCTCGATCGATGCCCGAGAATCAGTTTTGTAATAACTTCCTTCCGTTTACCGCACAGTTCGTTAAACTGTATCTCCGCCCCATCGATTCAATAAGATGCGGGAGTCTGGTGGAATGTTTATGTGGGGTAAACATTATTGGAAGCGACATTCCCCCATTCGAAACTTGTGTGTGTGTGTGTGTTGTCACATGCTGTAATTGTAGCATGACGAAAAGAAATGCATGTCAAAGTAATCCTTTTTTTTTTATTTTTATATTAATTGGGTGCAAAATCAAAAAATTTACGAGAAACATTCTTTTTTCTTTTTCTCTCTCTCTCTCTCTCTCTCTTTCATCCTAAAGTTATTTTTCATTAAACTCTATTATCGATATAAAAAAATGCAATTTTGTTGAAATTTTTCGAAAATATTACAAAAATTTTACGATTGATATTTTAAGATTAATAAATCCGTCAACGCGCAATTCGCGCAGATTTTTAGCGACAGCGACGAGACCCGGAAAAATGATTGCCGGTTAATGTTTGTCGAACGAAAATCTTTTTCGCAAGCGTCGAACAATGGCGGGTGATCTCGAGAGTGCAGCAATTGTCGCTTTGTCTCCATCGCGAAAGATTTCCTCTCACGTGTCTGACGCGAGAGAGTTTGCGTCGTCGACTACGAGGCTAATTAATCTCCCGCGATTCTTCGGGGATAAAGACCATCGCGAGAGATGATTTAAGGTCGCCGTCGTCCGACACGTCGAGCGAACGTGGATTTCAGCGCTATTTCACGATAAAATCCCGAACATCCCGTAATGATATAAAGAAAGACTTTAATTAAAAACGTTCATAACGAGTTCTTAACGTTCAGTTAGCTGATAATATTTATCAATGATTAATTTGAAGCCAATCTTTCCTTAGCGCGTAAAAATTACGAATGCGCGGATGTTTGCTCAAAAATGTCGTTTGGTCCAATTTTTCAGCCGGTATTATCACTCGAAATCGCAAAATCTCAAATTTTCCCCGCGCGAATTCGATCTTCCCCCGTCGACGAAACTGCGCGAATCGATCGACGACGTCGCTCCCCGAGGACGTTTTGCAATTTCCGATCGTTAACCTAATTTCTGATTAGTACCCACGAGTCTCGTTCCGTTTGACGCGACCGATCACGCTATGGCTGCGTCTCTTCCGCCGCGTGTTCGCATTTAATTCCGATATTCACGACAGATCGATCGTTTCTGTGCGAAGGTTATCGCTCGCCGGCTTATACCGTTCGGAAACACCGTTATCGATTATCTATGTTCGATCGTGTTTGCCGTTATGGTTCTGTAATAATCAGAACGTGCGTTTAAAAGAACTTAAGTATAATAAAATAAAATATTTCACTTCCAACATGCTTATTTTAATTAACGCCTTTCACTTGAACGTTATATATTTCATCATCTTATATTTTTTGTCGAATTCCTTTAATAAAGTCTAATATTTAATATATTTTTGTGTGTGATGTTTATTGTTTATATTCATCGTAGATTAATCATGAGAGAAAAAATTCTGGCCCTCTTTCTTATTCTAAATTTTCACGTATGGTGAGATATAAAATAAAAAGATGAATTTAATAAGCGTTCATATTCGAGAAACGATTATGGAAAAACATTCCGGGAAACTATGCCGGAATGATTTTACTGCAATAACCCGGGGTGATTTTACAGTGTCGGAGTTAATTGCGACTAACACACGGCGCTTGAAGGGAAAATAGGGTGTGAACACGTGTGTTCCCGCGCGAGCGGGGTACACCACCCTTTATCACTCGCTATCAATCATGATGTTCGCGCTGCCTCTTGACAGTCGTCCCGCGTTATTACCGTCACTCATTAATGACTCGGCGCGCGAAGTGCGAAAGGGGATCGGAAATTCCGCCAGTCACGCGGTCATGATCGCGGAAAGATAACGCCAATAATGGATCGGTTCAACGGGAAAAGAATTAACAGACCAACGATTTTGATACGCGCGGTATATCGACCGCGATCCGACGATCTCGGAGAAACGATGATGTGTGCCGCGGATGCGTGAAGCGTGAAATTGCAGGTAAGATGCGTGACGCTTCGTCAAACGTTACAATCAGCTGTTAACGATCCGTCATCGAGATACCGGGCGGCCCGCCATTGCGTCACGTTACGTTGTGCAATATCGTGTAATAGGGCGAGTCCCGCGGCGCGAGCTCATTATCGGTGTCGATGCGTCCATCACTCGAGTAATTTCGTCGAGGTACTAAAACGAGCTAAAACCTTGCAGCAGCAAAAGCTGCGCGTGATTTTTCTTATTTTTCCTCTTGCAAAATGATTCAATTAATACCGAACCTGTTTATTTTTAAATATAATCGTACTTCTTAAAGTTACCATTTAATAATACGAAAGTTTCTTGCTAGACAATTGTGAGAGTATAATTATTAAATATATAATTATTGAGGGAAGATTTCGAGTCGCATGTAGAACAATAATCGCAATTTCGAATTCCAGCCTTTTTATTAAGTTTTACAATATGTCTTTCGCGAGTATGTGAGCTGTGAAAGCAAACGTGGAAAGATCCAGGGAAAAACATATCGCGTTGTTCTGCCTTCGACAATCGCTAAGAAACATTTCCTCGTATTCGAAATCGTGCGATTCCTCCGCGACTATACATCATTGTCGCGATGTAGGTCGAAAGCGCATTTATGCTATTGTCATATTTAAGATAGTCACATGCAGGTTAACCTTGGCGAATTTCACGCTTTATATAGAAATAATTATCGCACCACTGATTGACGTACTTTTTTATTTCATTTAGTGTATTGTTCATTTAAGCGTAAGATGAAAACATCAACCGCTAAATGATTATCAACGATAGAAGTATCATTTTTGTTATGCCCGATATATAACTAAAATATTTTATTAATTAAAAATTTTTTTTCTAAAATCGATTTTTTCTTTTATAAAAAAGAAAAGATAGTTTTTTTTATAAAGTGACGAATTTTTGTACACCAGCTTTATGAAAAATTTAAAATTTTTCTATATAGAAAAAAAAAAACTGAATTTACCAAAAACTTCTTACATATATATATTTCCATTAAATACTGATTGTTTTACGTCGGAAAATTAAGTTGATTTATATCACTTAATAAGTAAAAAATAGAAATGAAATAATCTTTAGAATGAAAATCCGAGTAGAAAGTGTTTGAGCTTTTCACGCAGTCCTACGTAAAGTGCGCGGCGTCTCTCGTAATACCCCGTAATCTCGCGCGCGCCAGAGTCAATCTTTTAGAGAGTTCATCTTCGGCACCACTCGTCCGGCTCTCTCGAAGTTACATGTATCGCGAGAGAGCTTTTTACCGGCGAACCGGTGGATTCAACAGTAAGTGAAAAGACTGGCGGTATATCGCGTACCGACGGTATTACCGGCGAGCCATAGAGAGAAACGCAGACGAGATCCCTGAAAACATTACATTCGCCACCCGAATCGATACCGATCGCTCGTTAGCCATCAAAAGTTTCATGATAAGTAAATAATCAATCCATCCGCGCGATCCGTCCGCGGGAGTGATAATCGATAATTAATCCGGCTCACGCAACGCATTAATCAGCAACATCGCGGGAAAATCCACTTGTCTGTGGGATGGAGTGTTCTTTCTTTCGAGTCGCTCGTTTTAAAGCGATGGTCGGCTAACGAGACAGTCCAGACTATTGTCTATAATTGGGACGCTATAAAGGGAATTGGCGAGGAAAAAGAAGAAAACAAGACTGTTCGCGTCGCGAAATCAAGCGTCGATACGTTGGTTTACTTGATGTATATTTTGATACGTGAGCGCATATAAGGGAATATTACAATTTGCGGGAAACCCTTGATCGTTTTTAATTGGACTCCATTTGTATCTAGACGTTTTAATTAAGGAGAAATCGATTCTCGAAACTTGAAGACTGTCAAGATTAAAATCGATGATTTCGACGTGTATTTTCGAGAGAGAATTTAATAATTAAATAATTTAATTACAGTCTCGCACAATAATGCGAGCTAAAGTCTATCTACAAAATATCAAAAATTGTCTCATTACATTATTCTTTTTAGAATTTAACTTATATACTTTTTTGCATTGATTTGAATACCGACCTGCGTAAGGAACGTGTATTTTCGATACTATTCTTTTTAGAATTTAACTTATATACTTTTTTGCATTGATTTGAATACCGACCTGCGTAAGGATAACGAATTCAACGACACGAGGCTTTTGCGCGACACGAACGACGCGAAAAAAGTGGCGTGTATTCAAAATCAACCCTTTTGCCAAGCACTCGTCTCTGACCCTTTTAAGCCTTGGGCGATTTAAATTCCGAGCCGACGGTAAAGCTGTGCAAAGGGAGAGCCGGTGCAAGGCTGAGATACGATTTTTATTCCGACGTGCAGTCTTGGGTCCCGAAATGAGAAGAAATGATTTTAAGATTTATATAAACAGAAGGGACGATTGAATTTCGCAGACAACAATTGTGTATGATAAATTCGATAATCGGCGATTATAAAAATTATCATTGTGTTTTTATGAAAAATAATTATCATAGTCAAACGTCACTTTCGAGCATAAGATATAAGTTATCGCAATACATTATGTATAAATGTAAGACCAACACTGGACCGAGGAGATGGCATCGCGCTCGACGATGACGAGAGCGAAAGAAATTTAACGTTCGATACTCGTCGGCGATCTTGGCGATGAAATAACGCTGGCGCAGCAAAATTTCTCGTAGCTCGCTCCTCAATTATTCATCATTGGAATCACGACAGGGTATCCAATCGAGGAGCGTCTTTGATCAAAGATACCCGAGCTCCTTCGGTCTGCCCTATCGAGCCTGAAGGATGGCGGGCTCGAACGGCGAACAGCTGTGTACATCGCCACGAACCGACGAGGAGGCAATCTCCCGATCCTCTGAGAAACCCAGCCACAAAGAGCCGCGGTTACACGTACAAACTGAATCCCTGAATCCCTCGACCGCGACGTACTCCGCCATTTCGCGAATAACGAGCCAAGAGAATTATTCTTCTATCTACGTTCACATTCATACGTACATGCCGCTCTTAACCAGACGTTAAAAAGGAGAAAGAGCATGTTAGCTGAGCTCTGTTTATTAGAATCGCGGTTACATTACGCGGTTTAATGTTGTTTTGATGTGATATATTCGAATTAAATAATGCTCGACTCTGAAACATCTCAATTCGTTACGTAACTGATGGCGCGAAAGACACGAGTTCTCGTGCTCGAGAGCAATAAACGCGCGACTTTAAGAGAACATCATTCCGCGCGGTAAAACTGAGAATGTCAGCCAGGATTCGCAAGCTAAAGTACTCCTTACAACTATCGAAAGAGAGATTCGATCGATAAATCTTCCAATTTAAGAGTTCGTTGAAAAGTTACGTTCTCCATTATGCTGGCTGGGTCCATCTACGCGACTCGCAGTGGCTTTCACGTCCCCGGTGAGGAAAAAAAGATACCGAAGGACGAGAAAAGGGATCGCGGACATCGGTTTCAAAGAGCAAGCGAAACAAACTTCCACAATCTTCGAGAAACTTGCCGAGAAATGCTCTCCCCTCGGCTTTATTCAAATCCGCTGGTGGCCTCGCGAAAAGAAGTTCTACCGTCGCGCTTTCGCTATTTTTATATCGAACTCTCTTGGCGAGGAGTGGTGTGTACGACCCGGCAAAGTTTTCGGGTTTCGCGTCGCCCAAAAATGGCCAAAGTATTGTTTATTTGTTTATTCGTTTGTTCCTTGGCGGTTTAGAAACACGACGAGGTATTTAGCGAAACCTCGAACACGAAGCGATCGACGATACGAGACTGCGAAATTGAGGATTCGAACCGAAAACGAAATAGCCAAGAAATGATAATTTCTTCGCGTATGTTTAACGAGCGTTTATTATCTGTTTCTGTTATCTTATTTCTTGACACTTGGCCACGTGTTCGTTTGAAGTAGCATTGTGCGCCAATTTGGCTATGCAAGATCTTATTGCATCTTATCGCATGCTTATTTTGTGATTGGTTAGTCGAGTCTACTTACTCTGGAGCAGGATTTCTCCAGCGTTGTGTTCCAGCCCGCGCCATCAGGCATCAACCGCCCGATCTGAAAGCAGAAGAGAAACGTAACGTGTTATTTCTCCTCCAATAATCTTTATACATGTGAAAAGACAACTAAATGCATAAATAACTGAATTTTTTAAATCTTTAATTTAAATTTAACACCAAATTTTAATTTTAGTTAAATCTTTCAGGATGAAACTAATAAACAATATTATATATTAAAAAACAGTATAGCCTAGTATTACGAAAATACTGCGATAACAAATTGACGTTTACGATGCAAAGTGCAATCTTAAAAATATGGAATCGCTTTGATGAATAGTATGCCGCAATTCCGGACAAGTATGCACGAACGTAGCAGCAGTGCGAATAATAAGCGCAATACGTAATGTTATCTCCATAATTCGTGCGCGCCGGTAGCGGTAATAATTGTAATTTACAGTTACGAGACTACTAATTCTCTCTATTATATCATGTTATGTAATTTCCTGTACCTCTCTTCGTTAGATACATACGCGATGGAAAATCTCAAGAATATCGGAAAAATGAACGAGTAACGAGAAAGATTAATATTTTTTCGTTATCTGTTTTCTACAATTTCGATGAAAATAAATTCGAAACCAAAAAATATATACTTTATATATTTTATTATTTGTTTATTATCCTCATTTTTATATGTATTAGCATTATTTTAATATATTAATTAATTAATCAAACACATAAAGCACTCTGCTCTTATTTTAATAATAAATACAATTTCATATGCATAATATAAATAATATATACCGTATTAAATAATCCCAGCGTGATTGTGGCCAATGCATATTATTCTATGAATTATAAATTTAAATGGTCAAAAATATAATTAGTAGCAAATTCGATTGATTCCGTTTCATTAACGCAAAATATAACTGCATTATTAAAGCCGATCTCGACGCGATAATCACATTGCGTTGTATCGTCACATTATATCATGATTAATGATTAATAATAGATATTGATCGGCAATTTAGTAGAATATCTCGGTCCCCTACAACTCGCTGAAACTTTGGAGAGCACGATTATAAATATTTGTTGCAAGTTGCGCGATAGGAAAACTGAGATACAAGCGCGATGCAACAATATGAGGAAACAGGAAGGGAGAGAGGAGTTTTCCGGCAAGGCATACAAGTCGGACGGTAGCGTGTTTTACGGTGTGTACGTACGAGCTTAACGAACCGCGTCGGAAATCTCCTCCCGGTATACTGTCGGAGAAAAGACCGAAAGTTGCCCATCATTCGGGCAACTTATCCCTCGACGATTCATCGTTACTGCCGCCACCGCCGACTGACGGCCGTAACTTTGCGGGACTGATGTCGGCGGTTTAGACCGCGGGAATTGCGTGCGCTTTATCGCCGTCATAAATGTCCTTTAATCTGCATCAATGTGTCAACCCGGCGATCTCGCGCGACTCGCGAAACGAGGATGCTCGATAACGAAAATCCTGAGAATAAAAAAAGAAATCGAAGATGGATGAAGGATGATTTCTGTTCTCAACGATTCTTAGCTTCCTCGTAATTTTTTCTTTTATACACAGTTTAATAAATTAGGAAAAAAAAATAGAAATCTCTCTCTCTCTCTCTCTCTATTTTATCGAACGAGACTAATATAAAACTATAACAGAGACTATAACATAAAATTATTACGTCTAGAATATCCGTCACGAAATATAAGACTCTTTTCTTATTTTTTATTGATTTTTATTGTCTCTTTCTGTCTAATTTTATCTTTTTATAATTTAGTAGAGGAGAAGAAGAATGAAGATTTATTCGATTGAAAAATTGATGTAGAAATATTACGTTTAAAATGAACTCAAGTACGAAAGAGCCGGGGGAAAAATATCATTGAAACCAAAGATTCTAATCTTGACATTTTAAGTGTCCCTCCGAAATACAATATTTCTTGCGCGTATTTGAATATTCTCGCCAACAAAGGATACACACAATCTGAGACCAGCAGTGAATCTTCAAGAAAAACAGCGATGATCGGCAATATTTTCACTTCTCAAACGCGACAACACGACGAAAGCACGCTGCCCATCACGACAATACTCAATAAAATATATCGCACGTATGTATAAAAAATTAAATAGCTCCTCGTGGTCGTCGAGCTACCCCATCAGACGGCGCCTACCAGTTTTTCCGGGTGCCTCAGTCGAGGGTGACCCCTCGAGAGTTTATATTATGTAAGCAGCGTAGTTGTAGCGTAACTTCAGCCAGCTCATGCATATCTCAGCGAGAAGTGGGTGCCACTCCAGCTCGGTCTATGCTTTTCCCCGGTTGAATCCCTTTCGACCGGTTTTCTGAATCCTCTAGAACCATCCAATGTCTGCCCCTTTTAAGGAACGTTCTGCTTCTCGACGCTAAACACGTCGTGCAAATAGTTTTTACGCTTCTGGAGGAAATTATGTGTGTACGTGTATTTATGCGTGCGACGTAAGAACGTTTCGAGAAACGTGACAAAATTGATGCAATTTTAGCTTCAATATTAACTTTTAACAAAATGTGTATATATTTATTGTCAATTTTAAAATGACACGAGTAAGATATGCTAATGATAATTTGATATTGCAATTTAATTACGCCGATCTCTGTGTGTTAGTTAATTTTCGAGATTGAATTTTTATTACGGCAATGTATTGGATGATTGCATAAGTTCGTGCCCGATTTTCATAGATGGCATTAAGTTACTGCATGGCGGAGTTCTATTGATTTCGTGTGGTAATTGTTGCTTACACCGAATAGATGACAAGTTTGCACGCGAATACGGTTTTCGATGAATTTTAATTTCCGAGTGATTGAAGGGACCGAAGGGATCCTATACAAAGTATCTCGCGCACGCTCCCTCGACGCGAAATCTGGGTCAGATTTTTACAATTTAAATAGTTTCTTTCAAATTCAAAGCACGGGAATCATCGAGTTGATCGACCCTTTGAACTCCCACCGATATCTGAAATTTTCACGCCACGCTACGCTTTTCCCGCATATAATAGTCATCGCATACGTAATGTATCGGCACGCAGTAAAGCGTCGTATTTTGCGCAACGCAAACAATTTTACGCCGATACAGGTTGCTCCATAATTTTGTTATATCGTATTTTAATTTTGTATAACAATTTTAATTTTTGATTATTTCGAGAATCAAATCTTTCAAAGTCGTAACATAAAAAATCATGGCCACCGTCTCATTCTCTCTCTCTCTCTCTCTCTCTCTCTCTCTCTCTCTAGTAAAACGAAATTGTAAGTTTCGCCTTTTTATCGAAATCCGCCGATATATTCTCAAATTTCAAAGTGCTCGTGGATATTAAGCGATTTGGACGAAACGTATCGCATACAACATACAAGGATGCATTTCCGACGCATTTACACACACAAACGCAAAGATCCATCGGATGCGGTCGTTGACATAATGCGCAACAGCGGGATTGGCTAGTTATGAACGTTTTTTGCGAACGCAAGCACAGCGAATCCAGTCGTGGACTCGCAGCTTCAGCAGTATTGCGGGTCTTGCTCTTCGTATATAGAGGCATGTCCTCCCGCGCTTCCCCTTCCTTCCCCCCGGTCCTCTTTCCTTCACCCCTTCTCTGCTTCCCCAACGACGCCATCATCTCACCCCCAACCAACTATGCACTGTCGCCCCTTCTTACTTTTTTTTTCAAGCTCTCTTCCATTCAAGAGACGTGATTGCAGCCTGCATATTTTATGAAAGACCAGTCTACGACCGTGTATCCATCCATCCATCCATCCATGATAGATCCGTCTGTCCGTAGCCAGGCTATATCCCAACTTTGCACTTTTCACGACAATCAATGTCAAGACATGGTCCTTGTGGACCATCTTGCTACGCCAGCATCCATCCTTCCCCTCTATTCCTCTTACGACGATGTTTGTTCCACCGTGCCGGGAACGAGCGCAAATGTCACCGTGATACTCGCAAACCTATCGATAAAATTTTCATCCTTCCTCTCTCTCTCTCAAAAAAATAAAAAATGTAATTGTCTGCGTATGATATACTTTCGTATCTCATTTCTAAATAAATTTTTATTTAGATCGCGCAACTCTAAGAAAAAATTATTCAAAAACAATTCATTGTACATATCATATAATTTAAAAAATGATTACAGAGCGTGATATATCATTGAAGATATATGACATCGAAGATGCGACGCGTCATTTATAACATTCACGCACGCATGACGGACAATGCTTTTCTGTCGCGGTGACATCAGGATCCCGTTCTCGACGATGTCGCGTCTTTCTCCCGGTCGTTAGTCACGTTTACGACAGGGAAGAACTCTGACCGAATCGGGGAAAGGGTTGAGAACGGCGAAGAGAGAGAAACTCGAGAGAACGGAAATTCCGATGAAGCTCCGAGAGCGCTCTAGCACGCGCGCACGAAAAATTGCTGCATTCTGCGTGCGTTGCGTATTTCGCGAAAATCCCACGTCTCTCTCATACTTCACGCGTGGCAAAAATTCCATCGAAAAAGTCACCGCATTTATTAATATTTATTTAATTGCTAAATTTGATTTGTGATTAATTCTCTTATGTATTATATATTAAATTTACATATGTAAAAAAATCGCATTTAATGACACTTTTAGTCTTATTTAATAAAATTCATGTAATTTGTTAGCCAAAATGTCGAAGTTTTCCAAAATTTGTCAGAGATCATTTATTTCTTAGAGTTTGAATATACAAAGGGTGGTTTATTTTCCAATCTCGTCCGATCCGCGGAATTCCAATTCTCGCATCGCAAAGACTGATTCGATATTCGCACGACGCGTTCCGTTTCACCACAAGGGAAATCACGCAGGAGAGAAAGTGCGGCGCGTTTATAGAATCTGATCGATGCGGATTGGCACTCGTTCCCGGGGTTTGGATTTCGTTCCATACCCGGTTCCGGGGGGAGATCGCAGATGAGTATCGTACGCGATACGTATCGTATCAATCTACACCGCGGCAGCGAGAATTGAAATCCGATCGTACGTACTCATTAAAACTGCGTTCACGATCACGCGGATCTTCGTTTATTATTCTATTTACACCCTTTTTTTCCGCAGCTATCCCTTCCAGTCCCTTCCTCCCACATAATGCAGAAAACATGACTGCGTTCCGCCAGATGCACTTATGTTACGCGAGAGAGTTATAACGCATTTCGGATGAGAATAGTATATTAACTTCGTTGTGATAAAACGGCTTTAATCATACGGCAATTAAGCGAGCGGTCTCTCCATAACGCTTTAGAAATTCCGTATTTCATCGAAGTTTAAATTGTCTTTTCATAAGTATTCGCTTACTCGTACTATTTCGTCTCAGTTTTCAGTTTTCAAAGCAGATAATCGATTATTGCAACAAAAAAACGTTTATTTCTAATATATATATTTCTCTCGGATATGCGTTAAAAATTAAATAGAATTATTTTAGCTTACATTAATTATTTTACGCGACGTTTCAACCGCAGGTATCGCGGAATATTTTTTTTTTCCACGCGAAACCAACGCTCAAGAATTCGTTTGCCCAGCGATTCGTGTGCTCACCCTTTTCCGGAATTTTTCCGCGTCCCCTTCCTTTCTCCGGTACTCGTCGTAATTTCCGGCTAACTGAATTCGCGCGTATTTATTTATGCTGTCTGCAGCTTAACGACCTGTAAGTACCGGCGTCTAACTTCTGTGAATAAAGGAGAAGTCTGCCTTGCGGTTAGAGAGAAAAATGAGTAGGTAAAGAAACGAAGAATGGCGATCGTCAATAAGTTAAAGGAAAAGAGAGAAGAGAGAGAGAGAGAAAATATAAAAAAATAGAAAGAGGAAAAACCGGAAGAAAAAGAAAAAAAAGTAGAAATTACAAAACTAAGAAAAAATTGCAAGAGAAAAGACAGATATAGTTTACGAAATCAGAGAAAAGCGAAAATAAGAAATAAAAAAAATATTAGTCTTGCAAATATATATATATATATATATATATATATATATATATATATATATATATATATATATATATATATATATATATATATATATATATATATATATATATATATATATATATATATATATATATATATATATATATATATATATATATATATATATATATATATATATATATATATATATATATATATATATATATATATATATTTATTTCAAAAAATTTAAGTATCAAAAGGAAATTAATTTAAAGCTTCACATTTTGTAAAGATTGATTAACCTGAATGTTACGCTTGAAACTAAAACATACGACATGAAGATCTTTAATAGATAAATGAGCAATATTCCAACATTAGAGATCATTGGCAAGCTCAAAAAGAGTCTTTTGCGCACACGAAACGTCGAGGAGCACAAAACGACAAAGGCGTGCGTGACGATCAGAGGGAATAAAGGAAGGTAGAGAGATCGTCACGCGAGTCAGGGAGCTTTAGGGAGAATGAAGCGTAAAGGGTTAGAGACCACGCGAAGCTGGAGAAACTCGAAACAACGATAATGAACGCGAGAGGCGGCAGAATACGATCTCTAAGAGAAACAGAAAGAAAAAGACAGAGAGAGAAGAAATGATTCGCGCGTCGGGCAAGAGAGAAAGAGAGCACTCGGCGAGGGAAACAGACAAGAGGGGATGGGTATAACGAGGGAGGGAAGACCGCGAAGATGCGGCAGAGAGGACGACAGGATAAAGAGCATGGTGGCGGGGTTATGGTATGGTAAATATAGTAGCCGGGTACAGGTACCGAGGATGTAGAACCGATGGAGAAACGGTCGTGCTCTTCGTACGCAGACGCGAAATTAACGGAGTACTTCGTCTCTCACGGGAGTAATGAACGGGGGCATGAATGAGCGGAAAGTACGGCACCGAGAGACACATCGGTGTATTGCATGCACGTTAATGACACTGCTGCGCTGCATTCTGTGCACCGTTCCTGTGCTACCTCATCTGGTTTGGTTCTCTACGCATGCAGACTGCTGATATTTTCCGTCTGCACGGCCAACGTGTCGAACGAGCGGATTGTCCGGCGGGTAATACACGGTATACATTTCTGTATTCCTCAACTTTTGAAAATTCTAATTCAAAATAATAAAAAAAGATTCTCTAGCGTTTAAATGCTTCAGAATTGCAGAAATTAATTTTTCTGAAAACTTTAAATAATAAACATTTCTACTGTTAAAAACACACCTGTTAAAAAAGTCCGCATGTTTCTGAAATAAAATTAAAGAAATTCAAGGAAACGTACGCGAAAATTATATAGTAAAACCACTTCACTTCATGTTCCTTTTTTTCAGTCTGGTTAATATCCGAGTAATTTTTTTTCACATTTTTAAGACACTTAGATAAACGTAACATCTATTGGCTTTATATCGATCTCTTATAAATATTCGTCGATTAATGGTCAATGCTTTCTTCCGGAGAACTTTGAGTCGAATTGCTTTAACATCGCAACATCGTATCTGGGTAATGTGTACGAGAGATTTGCAAATGTCCGTTATGCGGTGATCCCGCGCGCAATACGCGTGTATGGGTGCGGCAAGCACGGCGACGAGATGCCCGTACACGGAGCGATGTCAAATCGCGTGAGCGCATATATACGAACGCATACGTTGCACACACGGCCGTGTAATTGCGATTCCGATGCGCATAACCTTCTGCACTCCGGGGTTATATACCGGGTTCGCTTACCTTTCGTTCGCCTTGCACCAAATTACTTTCATCGCATCCGTTTGGATAATTAATTTACCGTACGAGTAATTAGTCGAGAGCGAGAAGTAATAAATTAAACACCGTTTAATCAACCGGGATTTTGTCGAGAGGTAATTCGGCCGTAAAATATACATCGCGTCCAAAAAGCGCGTTTCTCGGCGTGATCTTCTAACGGAAATTTATTTGTCGGTCGTTATTTGCGCTTTAAAACCTCCTAATATTAATTTTTAAGTATCTCTAGATAATAAAGATAATAATCTAATCTAATCTCTTTTATTGATTTCTTTCAAAATTCGAAAAAGCAACGCTCTCGTTATTAATTATTATTTTATTTGTCGAGAAACTTCTCTTTCATCTCACTATCGTTTAATTTTTCCAAAGTTATATGATGTTGAACATCCTATTTGAATATCTACCTGGAGAGAATCCGCTACGCTCAGAAATTCATCAAAGAGCCTCATCTACGGCCGAATACATCCCGATCAAATATAAAATATTTCCCGTGTGTACCCGCGGTTTTTAATTACGCGCGATTATCTGCACAATTCATCAAAGAGCCGGTCGTTCTGATAAATCGGGAACACGCGTAATTTACGGCGCGCGAAGTCGCAAGCACGCGAGATACGCACGCGATCGACGCGTCGCGATAAAGCGAACGTAATCAACTCGTCGCGGCTCTCGACGACGAGGCCGAAAACTGCGAGAAAAAAAAAGGCAAGAGAGGGACGCGACGTTTCCATTACGAACGCTCGGGCGCGTCGGCGGAAATGTAAATGATCTCGGTCGGACATGTGCGAATGCAAATACAAACACAACAGATAGGACGGGGAAGGGGCGGGGGGAATCGGGGACGATCACCTCTATGCGACCAGGGTAACGCTCGGCCAGGATAAAGCCGGGGTGAATGTGACCCACTGACCGCTGGCCTGACGGGAGAACGTCCGAAAAAAGCGATAACGATGTTTCTCTCTTTTCAGAGCCCGTTTCTCGTTTGCGCGCTTTAATCCATTTTATAGTTAAAAAAGTTCCAATTCGAAGCCGCGCGGACGCAGCGATCCTATGAACAATTGTTTGCCCTTCCGATTTTGTTTAACCAAAGAAAACACAACGTATGCTGCATCGCGAATATTGCATCAAGGCAGTGGACTGGTCGAATATAAAATTTGATAACGACAACGCTTGTTACAGAATGACGAAATAGAAAAGTAAAAAAAAAAAAAATAATTAACGTAAACGCCTTTTTCTTTTATAGGAAATAAATAGAAAAATTTTTTCAATAACATTTAATAATAATAACATTTTTCGTAGTGAACAAATTTTTAATAATTTGCTTTTTAATATTCGATTTGCGTATAAGTATTTGAGATAAATTAATAACAAATCTGAAAAATTTCACATCAGAATGTAAAGGAATATATTCGCAAACAAAAACACAACGAATAGCCACAATAATTAATTGCACCAAATTTTCTATCAAAAGGGGTATAAAGGAAAAGGACAATCAGTTATGGACACAGATGCAGCGCGCGGTCCATGCGAAAATCACATTGCATTTTGTTAATTTTATGGTAATTGATTCGCGCGGATTGCGCGTACATATTGATTGATAAAATCGAGGCTCTAATTACTTGTGACGGGAATAGACATTTATTCATCCGCTTTTGTCAATTCGGCTTTAATTTAGCAGACAGATAAGTCCGTAATTAATTTATAATAACGCAAAACGTCAACAATTAAATATTACAGATAACTGAGAAATTTTTTGCATCATCTTTTTTCTGTTTTTTTGTTTTTTTTTTTTTTACGAGACCGAATAGTAATTATTCACACGTGTGTGAAAGATAATTCTGCAAGATACGCGCATGAAAATGATTTGAACGAAAAGTCGAGTTTCCAGCAAATAACTGATTACTTTGGGCGAAAAGAGGAGGTAACACCCGCGAATATACCGCAAATTTAAAATTTACTTCGCCACTCCATCCGCTGTAAATAAACCAGGAACGGTTCCGAGAATTTAATAACCGCCGCGAGAGACGAAAAGTCCCTTCTCCCTCTATGCCCTCTTCGCCAATTTCGGATGCAATATTAAACGTTCCCCGCAAGTCGCCTCGTAATTGTGTACGCACAGGATACAGCGACCATTATAAATATGTATCCGCGCGTGCTGAGCGAGATTAATCGAGCAAATTGATTTACTTTCTCTCTCTGCGAAATTCCCTTAAACCGGTGCGCCAAATTAAAGAGCAAGATGACGTATCCTTGTAAGAGTATTTTTAACTAAAAGATGCACATTATATAACAGTTAACGCCAGATATAATAGAATGAAATTTTAACTGGTGTAAACTTTATATTATCGCGGATTCAAATAATATATGCGACAAAATACAGAGGGATTAATTATCGCGATAATTCTTATAGAGTCAATCGTGAGCCTTGACAAAATTTCGAGAAATTAAATATTTTATAGAAGCGCGCTTGAGAAAAGCTCACCATTTCATTCTGGCGTCCAACATGTGTTCCAACATTATCGATCAATGTAATTCGTTGTGTTCGTATCTAATCAAGCATATGTACATCATGGAGGGGATTCCGACAGCTTTCAGAAAAAAGTTGTAGGACGAATAAAAGTCGGCAAAAAAAGATGACCTCGCCATTCACATTTGTGACGATTACCCACTGTTATCAGCAAGATGAACACTACTGACACTCGGTGTAACCATATCAAACGCGCCCCAAACGTCATTTCGACGGATAAGAGAGGGTAGATTCTATCTTATATTTTATGTGATATACGCGCGCGCGAGCACACACACACATGTCAGCATGTTGGATATATATTTCATAGAGTGTTCCTCGGCTCCCCGGATAATAAAATAAATGAGTAACCGGCGAGAGAGAAAAGAAGCAAAGCGAAGGAAGCAGGGCGCCAAGATGAGAAAAATCCGACAAGAGTCTGCTCTACAATGAGAAATATGAAATTGCCAGTGTGAATTGTGCGATCACTATTACTTTGAACTGCGTTTTTAACGGTTGAAGCGATTGCGATTGATGTTTTTTTTTTAAATAATATTTAATTTTATAGATAAATCATGAAAATATATTTAAAAATATGAGAAGAAAAGAAAAATATTAAAATTCGGTATTTGACATCAGCTAGTCTGTGTGCTATTTTTTCTGTTTAAAATTTTCAAACTAACTACATTGTAATTACTAAGATTACATCGATAACATAACGTTTACATTAATAACACATGCAATTTTCAGTTGAGTAATAAAAACCACTATCTATTTTCTTAATAAGATATCTCTTTGACGTAACGCATCTATGAAGGGTGGTCTGATGTCCTGAAATAGAAATTTCTCTTTGATCCGAGACGGACACACAGTTCTCTCCGATGGCCCTTATTACATCAACTTGCTTCAGCCGCGCGCGAAATCGAATCGGATCGGTTTGATAATTCCGAGTTTCATCGTGCGCGCGTATAAAAAGTTCCGTCGATCGAACAAAAGGATTGAGATCTCCCTCTCATCAGCGGGTTCGTTGAACCGCGTGGCTATTCGCGAGTCGTCGTCGCGTCGGAAAGCCGTCGTGGCGCATAAGGAAAGCGAATGGCCGAGAAAATTGAAAGTCTGCGGGAGCGAAGGATGGGGGAAGACCAAGATATTCGGCGGACCAGATCCGGGGATCGCCGTTATTAACGAGCGAGCGCTCCGACAGCCGTTAGAATATTGAGGCAGTTTCATCGCAAGATGAAGCGACGCAGAAGCGACCGAGCTATCGCCGACTGATTGGTCCGCGCCGGTGTAAAACGAAAAAAAAAAAAATAAAAAGTAAGTCGGAGTCGTAAATTACAGCCGGCGATTCCTTGATTCGATCGAGAACGTGGAATATCCCGAAGCCCTCCTCGAACGTGACCAGAGGATTGCTTCGAGTAAAAGAGAGAGAAAGAAAGAGAGCGCGCTCTCTCGCGATCGTGGAAACTAATGACCGCAACTTGGTCGATCCATTTATCGAATTAGTCGCAGAGAGCTGGAAAGTACTGGCGGTCTTTGGCCTTCTCGAGAAAAAAAGAAAAATTGTTTTCATCCCATCTATGTGATTTTTACGGTATCTTGTGTACACGTGCGTTGAAACGCGCGATCTTTTAGCCTGTAATCTACAATGTCGGAATTCTCTGTAAATTAGAGAGCATTAACATGCTAATACTACTTTACGAAACAATAGTATGTAAATATATATGTTACGCATTGCGTGTACATTCAGTAGAGCTTGAAAATACGGTCTCAATGTATCTTGTAATTTCACGAAATTATATGAATACAAAGGATGCTTCTAGAAAAACATACATGCAAATGAAGATGAGAATACATTGTGTCGAAATTCGTGCTACGGATAATGTTACCAAAAAGAAAGAAAGAAAAAATATTAAAAAACCTGAGCAAATTTAAGCAAACTACCGAGTCTTTCTGAGAGTCTTATCGAGCACGAGAGAGGGAGAGAGAGAGAGAGAGAAAGAGAGAAGTCAATCTTTAAAGGAATAGCCATCTTCTTTCCTTTCAAGCGCCGTCATCAAAGCTTCATGAGCAAAACGTAAGACAACGTAAAGTGTCGGCCGGTTTAATAAAATATGAGGCTATCGATTACCGGCTTTGCTTTTACTTACAAAACGCAAACTTTCAGCATATCGCGCACACTTAATCCAACGATTTCATCTATAAAACGCGAAATGAGAAGTAGCTCTTAATTAATCATATCTCAAAATAATCCACGCTGATCATGAAACAGCAATTAACGGCTTTATTAATATTTGCTTTACAGAGATTTTATTTTCCCGATTTTATCTCCAAGTTAAAATTCAATAATCGATTTGCGATAAAATAATTTATTTCGAGTGAAGAACAAAAAAAACCGGCATAATTGAACTTATATATACTCTCTCGCAAATATATGTATAATATATACAAACTTATTAAAAAAATTAATTTTATTTCAATAATCTTTTTTTCATAATTACATATCGTTGCGGCGTGATCGATTGACGATGAAAAGTGAATTATTAACCGCAAAAATGCTCCGCGTGAATAACGTATTACGGGATTAAATAATATCGGCGGCGGCAGGTGCGAGGAGCTTTTCTAGATCCAGCTTAGCACTTCGGAAATGATAGTCTTAAGCAGATTCCCGATGGCAAATAAATTCTCCCGCGAACCCTCCCATCGGCCCCGCTCATCATATTCCATGGAGTCCCATAATTCCATATTCCGTAGCGGCGAATTTCGCTCGTAACAACACGTGCGTATTATCGATCAGCTGACGGAGAAACTTTCGTCGTGCTGCGTAGAGATAACAAAAGATATTTCAAGCCAGTGTTTTATAGGAATCTGCATTTAAATTAGACTTTCACTCTCTCTTCCCTCTTTCTCTCTCGCTACGCAATTCAGTATATTAATTATGATTATACCGACCATTAAGTCATTAATTATTATCACTTAAACGTACCACGCGGTTGGATATATCAATTAAAATTATATTGCATATTAAAATGTTAATTATTAACACGAATGTAGCGTATCGCTACGAAAATGGAATAAGCGGAGTGATGGCCGAGCGGATAAAACGATTTTATTCGAGGTAATTTTTCCAGATTTTACGTCTCTATATTTTCACGGACTTCTTTCTCTCTCTCGTGTCCTAAAAACAGAGCATAACAAGTTCGCGCATCTGGGATAGCAGACTCGTCTCTGCTATCGAGACTTTATTCGCGCGTGTGTGCGGTACAAATCTCGAGAGGGATGGCGAAATAAGATAAAAATCCCCTGTGGGCCGAAATCCCCGGATTTTTTCAAAGCTATCTATTTGCTGCGCCACGGCAAATAGCTGCTATGCTAACGCGAAAGCGGGTTAACGACTTCTAAGAAACTGTAAAAAGAATCCGTCTTCTCTTCTCGCGTAAATATACAACGGAATAAATAAATAAATAAAGAGTTTAAGATGTAAGCACAGTCAGCGGTTAACTTTGAGATTTGCATTCGGAAAATTTATGCGAATCGCCGTTTATGCATTGTTACCTTTATGTTTAATTAATACGAGAGAGAAAGAGAGAGAGAGAAACCTTTTCTGACGCACGGAAACGACCACGACGGAATAATAATTATCGTAAAGTTTTCACTTTATGCGCGCTCTCTCGCAAACTCGTCTCGGAAACTGTCGCAAACAGTTTCGCAATTTGCACGACGTCATTATTGTGCGGTTTTAATCGTGACATCGATACGCACGAGCGTTATTCCCGATATGGAAGCGCGCTACCGTTCTATATTAGATATTTTGCGTTTTCTCTCCATTTTCCACCGCATCCTGAAACAAACATTTTGCTGATTGCATTTATGAAGCTGCATTATTACATTTTTTATTTATTTCACCTATGTCGTTAAATGGAGAAAATAAAATTTCTCTTCATTCTCATTTCATCGCGAGCGAAAAGCCTAGCTTCTTTTAACGAAATTTTAAAAACGTAACAATTCATTGATACGTTAAATTAAATACTTATTCAAATTTATTTTATATAGTTTTTACGTTTTTATTTTATTATGTATTTTGAGATCTAAATAAATTTCTCTAAAGAAAGTTCATGTCATAAACGTGTCAAGAATAAATCGGGGCATCCGCCGCAAAGTCGATTAGAAGAATCTCGGTCACATTAATCGCCTGGTTAAACTCTATCGATCAAAGTCACCCTTATTATCGGTCGAGATAAAATAAAGTCGGGGCAAGCCTTGACCAATTTGTTTACCGGTTCAAAAAATCTTATATGAACAATATTAATCAAATTGACATATATTATAATCTCGAGGAAATCATAAAGCTTACAAGTACAGTAAGTATGTAACCAACAAAATTTTATTTTTCAAAAGAAATTTAGCGAATAATCTGTAAATTATTCAACATTCAACAAATAAATTCAATAAATTTGAGTTCAACTATTCACTAAGATATCAATCAAGGGATTATATGATTTTGGAACATTGTATTTTAATTGTGTAATCTCAACGACCGATTAATTTGGTAGTTTTGCAGCGATTTATCGCGATTAACATCATGTTTTCGCCGAACGTATAAGTATACGCCAGTTAATCATCAATTTATGTTGTCATTAATGTTGAATGACGCCGAACGAAGCTATATTGTGCAATTAAAGCGCAGCAACGCGTTCGTGCGTTTACGATACGAATTCGATACGGGACGAACCGGGTATAATCTAAGGGGGTCATCACACTTTAAATTGCAGAAGCAACACACGACGACGAGCGTTAGTTACTTCGTAGGAGGTTAGATGACAAGAGCGGGATATAAAGAACGTATCCTGTAAACTAATCCCCGTCCTAGCGGCACGTTAAGTCCCTCCACGGTCTCGTTATTGCGTTATACCGGTGAGCGACTAGCGTACACACGCTCGTAAGATAGTCGCGTGAAAAATGAAGCTTTAATGGCTTCGACCCGTGGCGCAATTATGTCACCGTTTTATGGGAGAAAGCGATTTATGCGAACGCGAGTCCAATTAAACGAACCAGATGAGCCTTTAGGCGACATAAACCAATAAATGAGCGTTAAAATATTTAATAGATCTGACATTATGTATTAACAATTATACAACGTTATTAAACTATCATTGGTCAATTTTCTTTGTGTCAAACATTGCGAATATATATTGTTAATTATCGAAATCGATTGAATGTTGAACATAAGTTATACTAGAGAAAATATATTAATTAATATTTTATTTTTTAAGTATGCACGAAAGGCGTATATTGTCAATCAGACGTAATATTACATTGTATTAAGTTCTCTTTTTCCTTTATTAAATCAACGTTCTATTAACGTATCTCTAATAATCTCATATAATTTCAATGTCATGGAAAAATGCCAAAATTTCGTTCCACCGATTGGGAAATGTGCGTCTGACAAAGAACGCGTCAATCGGTTGGCTAATAAAGTTTTCCCTCGTCCATTAATCGCGCGAGATCAAAGCGCGGTTAAAATCCTCTCTCGCACGATACTCGGAGAGCCGCGACAACAGCATAGTGTCGATTAGGGCGAGCCCGTTTGCCCGATATCATTGTCTAAAACGATACCGAGGAGGAGAGATCGAGCGAAAAGACGAGCAAGCAGGAGGCAGGAGAGGGCGAGAGACGGTGATAAGGGAAGAGGGGAGAGCCCTCTGATTCTGGGGCGTCACTATGGCGACTTCCAAACGCAAACTCCGCATCCCCTCGCAACAACCTACAACCCCACGTTCACCCTTGGTAACCTTTCGAGGCTAACATACCTAGCCACCATCATCCCAATTCCGCCGGGAACACGGCAGAGTCGCCGGTTTTCGACCACGAGCGGCGTAACGACGTTGCGTCCGGTCTTTGTTGTCACCCAGTTTAATCTTTTCGCCTCCCCCTCCATCCTCCAACCGCGCCATCCCGATAGAACGTGCTCTATTTCTGTTCGTGCTCGTTATGTCCTCCGCGCTCGCCCTTTTTTCTTACTCTTCTTTTTTTTCCATGCAATCGCTTTCGTATCGCGGCCAATATCGATTTTCCTCGAGACCGGGATAACTCCATTTTTTCCGTATTTTTTTCTCATCTTCCGTACTTCCTATGTCTTTTTTTCTCTCTCTTTCTCTCTCTCTCTCTCTCTCTCTCTAGATAAAACTTGCGATAACTCCCGATTTTCTTCTTCCTGTCGCGCGATATTCGGAGAATCTTATTTAGATATATTATTTTCAAAAGAGAGACAACGCTCTCTTTATTCAATTTGTAAAAATTGCATTATCTGATATTGAGATAAAGATCGGGCAGATTCACTGTATTCTGAATGCAGAAACTATAGTGTTGAGTTCACTATTATCCGAAGGAGCTAGTACGCGAGCCGGCGCTTGTTTTCATTATGATGTGCGTATCGCGGAATAATCTAGCCGCGTTAGCCGAGTCTGTCTGGAACAGTACATTGTGTCGCCTATGACTGGCTCAAGAGAGAGTATACCGCCTTGTCACCCAATTTAATCTCCATATTCACTCCTAGAGAGCTCGGTCACGCTTTGTTCGCGCCGTGCTCCCTCTCTCTACTCCATCGCACCTCTCTCTTTCTCTCGCCCTTTGTGTTCTCCGCCAATGAAAGAACTACTCTACTGGTCGCACACTCGCCGCAACTCTTTCGCCGACAGATATTCTCACCCGCCGGCACATATCGATGTCAAGTCGCGGCCAAAATTGCCACCTTGATATAAAAGTCCAGAGATTATTTTCCTCCCCCCTCGAAAAAAAAAAAAGATGCATAATATTTTGCTAAATAAACTCGTTCTGAATTTTAATTATGCTTTACATTTTTTTTTTTTCTTTTTTTTGGCTACTATAATCGCTTATAACTTTTGATACAATTAGAATTTTTTTAGATTGAACGATCTCAAAAATCATAATTTATTTATTCTTGACCAGATCTAAAAAATTGTAATACTCGAACCAATGGTCTCCAAGAAAAAGGTACATAAAAATAAAAAAAACACGGTTACATGATTTTACAGAGAGTATTTCAAAGATTTTAACGTCATTCTTAGAAATTCAATATTTTTGTGAGACGTTTAAACATATCCAAGAACCACACATTTTACATAATTTGAAATAACAGGAAATTATCTACTTTCTTTTTTTAAAAAATCAAAAAAATTTTAATAATTTTCAAGGGCTCTCGTCTCGTAGGACTTCGGAGATTTTTTTCTTCTCAAAGAGTAAACTTTAAAATCGGATTAGAAGTGATAATTCTAATCGCGAAAGGTTGTTGCACTCTCGGCGCGGATTAACGTCTCGACAAAGAAGCGTGAAAGAATAGAGAAGTCGGTGTCTTTGTATGGTATCTTGATACAGTGGCGGTCGATATGTCAATAATACAGTTCCAAAATATGCCGAACTAACAATCGATGTTCAATCACGGCTCGACTTACTCTTCCTCGTCTTTCCTTCACCGATCCTAGTCGCAAAACACAGAAAAAAGAAAGAGAGAGAGAGAGAGAGAATCGTTATAATTAAATCCCGGCTACACAAGTGAATCGAAGGAAACGGATTCGATGCGACTTTGTATCTCGCAAATATCTTCGCGACATAATGGAGCTACTATATGCGAGCGCTAAGTTTATGCTCGAATCAAGTTAGTCTGCCCTATAATTTAATGGCGCCGCGACGTTAATGCTATACTGCATCCGGATGTGAAGGTGCATTGAAGATTCCGCCCCTCCCCTCCCACCTTTCTCCGAATCATAGAAATGAACGCGGTTTCGAATTAGTAGCTTCAAAGACACGTTTATGTCGAAGTCAAGCTCTCCCCCTCCGTGACGGTCGATAGCGTAATCTGTCATCTGCCTTTCGACGGCTGCATTTAGGGAGGGAAACGCTATCTGCGCGCTCGCGCGTACAGAAATTTCGCTAAGGGATACTAAAATGGCAAAAGGGACGGGATTTTATATATATATATATAGTCGCCGGTCTAGCTCGATGGTTACAAGCTCGAGGGTTACGTTATGTACCGCCGTCGACCCTTATCGTTACCAGTATGGTTTAATCTACGACCGTCCTTTCTCTGATCCGGCTCTCATTTTATGTCTCTGCTTTTCGTTACGAATCCGCACCCTATTCTTTATCCTCGCTTCCTGAAACGACCGGGTGAGGAACATTTCCGGTTGTCGCCCTACGCTTCGGGCGGCAACATAACTGCTGATCTGTAAGTCGGTTACCAACTCGACCGTGACCACGATTAGAGTCGTGGCGACTGCCAATCTGATCTGGGGGTCCTGCGGCTGATAGACGGCGAGGGAAATAAGTAACACCAGGAGTAACGAAATAGATTACGAATTGCATCGCGTGATCGAGCGAATATCTTGGGCTGCTAAATCGCTTTTAACCAAAATAATATATATTTAATACATATATTTAATAAATATATATTTATATTTAAAT
>NW_021848556.1:324306-337563 GCF_003651465.1 Formica exsecta
AGATATATGTAATTTATATATTTATATTTATATTGAATATATATTTTCTATATATTAATCTCTTTGACGAACGTTGTGCGGAGAAAAATATGAGTATATTCAAGAAATCGCGTTGTTTTAATTTACGCATTAAAAGAACAAACGCATATATTTAGTTCTTCTATGTTTATATATTGTGATTTTTCATTTTATTTAATTTTGTTTGATAATACAATAGCACACACTTTATAATTCTCGATTTCTTTCTCCTAGCAAATTTTTTCTTGTGAAGGTAAAGGAATACACAAATCTGCCGCGTTCGTATAACGGAATAAAAGCTCCTGTTACACAAACATCCCCGCAAGTCTCGAGCCGGCGGCGTGTCTCTGATAATTCTGATTAATGATACCTCCATTCCGTATTATTATTCGAGTATCAAAGTCACGCGGAAAACGGCGAGCCCGCCTCGCGCACGTTTCGCAACTATTCGCCGACATGCGAGGCGAATAAACTATCTTCATCGGCGTCCTATATCTGCCAGTCGAGCTCTGTCACGCGAGGCGGCGTTTCGCATGCAAAACCGACGGACCGGATAACCGACCAGAGAGAGACAAAGAGAGAGAAAGAGAAAGAGAGAAAGAGCAAAAGAGAAGCACATTTCGAACTCTGACCTCGCTTTCTGTGGCGGCCCGGACTCGTTATATGCCAGCCGAACGAGAGTACGTTTTCGCGAAAACGATTCAACCGTTTTGTGAGCGTATATACAAGTATTTATATATATGTGTGTGTGTATGTGTGTTCGTCCCGAGAATTGGTTTTATCGATGCGACGCGGAAGTGGAACGCGACACTTCCTAGTTTCAACAGACCGTGGGAGATAGAACTCGAGAGATACCCGTTCGCAGCCCGATTGTGCAAGTCTTCGGAAGAAATGAAAGACGCGAAAGTTGCACCACTTGCGGTGCGCGTTATATTAAACGATAAGAAGTTAAATTGCTTTGAATAAATAAAATACAGCGCGATAGTATTCGAGTATCTAATTGTCTCGCTCACGCGCTGGAAATAATAAATGAATACGGAGGAAAATCCCCGTGAGATTAGTCGAGAGAAACTCGATGTTTCGAGCAGAAATATATTGGTATGATTAATAGTGTGTAATTAGCATAAAATTTAAATTTCTTTATTTCTTATAATTGAATGAATTTTTAAGAAAATATTTTGCAGCGGTTTTTTATTCTTCTCGCGATAAATTCCTAATAATTGGCTTTGCTTTGTTCGCAATTCAAAATGCATAACCCTTGATTTGAAGCATCAAAGCACGTCAAAAACGTGCTTCAATTTTTAATTAAAGCTCACTTCGATCGCTGATATGACATGCAGACACCATGAAAGTTTGCAAAGGTTCTTTATCTCACGTCCATGCTAACGCAAATTTTTCAAGTGCCTACATTGATCCACTTGAAAAAAATCATCATGTGAAATATTTCGAATAAATATTAAATGCCGAATAGATACACACAACTGTTCTTATAGATAAATAATTTAATGTATAATCTTTTTTCATACTAATTTATTATCTTAAGTATTTCGTCAAGTCTAAAATTAAAATTCTGTTAAATCAAAATTTGCTTGAAATTATATAAATAAAAGATAAGTCTTTTTATAACTCGTAAAAAAAAAAAGACTCACAATTGCCAATCTGTCGTTATCTCGACACTTCTAACGGGAAAAAACTAACGTTACATAGGTCGTGAAGTGTCCGTATAAAGAAGAAAACGAAGATATCTGCGAAATATCCTGCGGGTAACGATTGTGAAACGTCATAGAAATGTGCAACCATCTCACCGAGAGAGATATGGAAAAAAAAAGAGAGGAGAAAAGAGAACGGATCTTTTACACCGCTTGCCACTTTGGCGGTTTTTATTCAGATATCGCGGAGACATTTCCGTGACTCAATGAGCCGTGAGCAGTCTGCCGACGTGTCGATCGCAAATCTGCGGTGGAAAAAACGAAGGAGAAAGAAGAGAGAGAGGAGTGCCATTCTCTCGGAGCCGTCGCTAAAATAAAAAAAAAAAAAAAAAAAAACGTTAGAGCTGGCGGAATATCGTTTGACGGCGCCGAATCGACCGGATATTTCACCCTTGCCGTGGAAATCGAACGTCTCGCGATGCATCTTGGAAATAACGTGCACGAGCATACCGCTGCTTTATTATCCGACAGGCTGGCTGATATATGGCGAAGACAATCCCGCCCCGAGGAAACGTTATTTCTGACCGCGATGGCCCCGGTAATCTTCCCGCAATACCGTAGTACGTTCTTGTCTCGTGGAAACGCGCTCGTTTATTTTTCACCGGCGCGAAGAAGAAAAAAGATCAGGTAAAAGGGCGAATGTCGACGACGGAAAGGGACGATAATGTCATTCATTAAATTCCAAGAAAAAGCCGGTATAAGGGAATCACTTGCACTAACCGAATATATCTGTTAAAGGACAGCTAACTTCCTCGTGCGACTTTCATAAAAGATGAGTGAAAAGGACGATGGATATTACCTTCGAAGTAAAATCACAATGTTTTTGAAAATCCTGGTCTGTATCGAGATTTATATATTATATATATGATCGAAAAAGGATTTTAGAGATATTTATATAAAAATACTGCTATTTTCGAAGGGCCAGTTTCCCTCGGGGAACGTTCGCCAGAAATCTCTTTGACAAATGTGCGAATCTAAACGTCGGGACGAATCAAAGGGATAAAAGAATTTTTGAAGAGGATACCGCGGAGAGAGAGAGAGCATCGTAAAATAAAGTAGAAAACCTCACAAAAATGATTGGGTCTAAATAAGATATAATTTATTTGGTTCTATTTCCGTCGCTCTTCTTTAAGATCCCTTTTCGATTTGCAAAATAATGCGTGCGCGTATGCTAAAATCCGTTCGCGTGAGCCTTTCTAAATGCAACGCCTATACATACGCATAACCAGTGAACTGCAAAACGCAAGGCGGCTGTAATTATGAACTCGCGTGTCTACTCACCCGATAAAAATCTTGTAAGTGCGGAAAACGTGATATCGGACTAATAACGAACATCGTCATGTACCTTTCTAACGTACTTAGATAAAGATATGAAAGTCCAAGGATGTTTGTGAGCATAAAAAATTTCTGTATCAAAAAAATTCTTTGATCAAGTAACACAAACATTTTTAAACTCTCCGTCTCTTTACCGAACAATTGGAAAAAAAGAATATTTAAAAATTATATCCTATATTAATATAATTAATATTATAATGAGAATATATACAATGTGACTGAATAACCTACATTTTACCAGTAAGAAAACTATTTTAAGAGAACTGGAGGGGAGAAAATTTGTTGCATCAGATCAGTCGCTAGGACAGGGAGCGAGCTTGAGATGCATATTATGCACGAATGATCGTGCATATCAAATATACTGATGTAGGTCAAGAATATTAAAGATGAGAGATGAATCGTACACTGCTGTGCTGGTAAAGCGAAAGAGATTTAGCTGACACGGTAGATAAAAGAAATATTTTTCAAAATAGAAAAAAAGAAAGTAAAATATAAATAGAAGCAAAAACATCTTGTGCAAAACAGAGCGTGGGAGAAACTACTTTTTACATAAATATTTTTCAAATATATCAAACAAGATTTTTTTTACGATTCCTCTAATAAGTCATGTACATTAATTTTCTTGCGAATATCCTTCAATCTTCTATAAGCAATGAAACTATCTCTCTGACTTTCTCTTTCTTAATTTGGTATGTATGTGCTTGCACAACATACTCTTCTATAGTTGATTCTCCCGTATTTGCATATGTATCGCTCCTGTTGCGCATAATGGCATACATACACACCACACACACTATGAAAACAACACGCCCACGCTTAATTCGGAATTGACGTAAGCGAAATAAAAGTATAGGTAGCGAGAAAATAAAGCGAGAAGAATGATAAGTTAACAATGCGATGCTCCGCTGTGTGGAACAAATCGCTCAGCTGTCATTGATAATATCCGTGATTGAGATTGCACTCATCTGTCATAAACTCGTAAAAAAAGTACGTAATTAAATTAACGAGATACTTTCACAAATTATACTTTCAACAAATGTTTATGTCATACTTATAAATGTAACTAATATTGCACATAATTTTTTATAAAAAAATAAAAAATTTCTGCTTCTGGTTACGTTTTGTACACAACACAATGCACGGACGTCATTACATAATAATTAATTAGCATAATCTAATTTGATAGGTTACTATAAAATTGTTTGGTGATCACCTGTTCCACTAATATTATTATATGACGGGCAAACAGAATAATATTGAAATCACGTATGTTGTTATACAGATTTATGTAACCATGCGTATTCACGTTAAATAATTGATATTATTTAAACGAAATTGCTTTGTACTTATAATTAATTCACCGGTATTATTATGTCACTAATCATTCTATTTCTCATATACCGCGAGTTCTCTTATTCTCATCAAATAAATTCATCTCATTAAAACAAAAACACAATAAATATTTAAACATAAATAACTTTTTAATAATCTTGCGTTTCTAGTTGAAACGTATTAATGTTTTTATCCAAACGCAATTTAAAGCGAGAGTTCTTCATCTATATATATTTTCTATAATAAAAATCAAGTCTCTAACACAATGCATATCAAATTCAAATCAAATGTACTCATTTAAAATTCCTTCAAAAAACACTAAATATACACTGCACGCACGAACGTCGACGGCGACCCTACGCTAAGAGCTGCAGCTTCCCTTCGTCTTGCTCGTTGCTGCGTCAGCTTTATTCGCGTTAAAGCTCGCTCGGAAATTTATAGGCACACCGTAAACTCGCGGAAACATGAATTATGAAGAGGAAAACACGCGCAGGGAAGGATCCTCCTTCGTTTATCTTACGAGAAGCGTCGCGTGCATCGCGCAAGCGGAATAAAGGACACGCTGTTCCCACATTTGCCCTCATCCATCCGCGGCTGTTGCTGCTCGAACGTTGCTGGCGCACACGTGGCGATGCAACATCCGCGTTGCAGTGCCGTTTTGTTCATCTCGCGCAAAATGCCGTTACGATTTTCATCGTCACTCAACGTTACTTCCGCGCGAACGCGACATATTGCATGGATGTACTTTTATGTCGAATTCCAACGAATGCTCGGCTTCCGATTGCACATCGACATTCCCTCTTTTCGTATTTATATTCGAAAAGGAAAGATATGCAAAGTTTATCTCGTTGTTCGCGCGCGAACAACGATAACGTCAGGATTGAATCTTGCCAGATACGAGCTAGAAATTTGAATAAACGTTGCGGTAAATTTTAATTTTCATGTGCCATTTCTCGCGTTTGTATAACCGTGCTATTTCGTTTGACCTAATTACGTGCGCGCTATTAATTTAAACAAATGCCTAGAATATCCACATTTCTACAGCAAACTGTGGAGAGTGTAAAGGAGTAGGACAGGTGCCTTGATGAAATTTCGCGTTGATATTTTCTCGGTGAAATTTTAATCTAGCTCTATTTATAATGTAAATAGAGAATTTCAATTTTTAACTGTAATAATTATAATTATTTAAATATAAACTTCATTTATTTTATAATTAAATATGTGATGTACAGATATTTATCTTTAGGGACTCAAGAAATATTTAATGTAATATTTATCATTATACTGCATCTCGGCAAAAACAATTATTTTTAATGATAATCGTGAGAGATTGATCGCGATTTGGACAAGCATTCAGAAACCTAAATACGAATGCTATTGAATCGCTAGGGTAAGTAGGCTTTCCCGATGCAATCCCGTTTTACTATATATATATTCTATTCGCTCGTAATTCGGCCCGATGTGTACGACTCGCGGATAAAAGGCTCGTACGTTTCCATTCGCAAATACTATGCTATTCATCGCGTGTAAAATGCGCGCGCGCACGCGCGGAGTTGTCATTCATTATGAACATTTCATTTCTTTTGCATAGCCGTCTATTATTTCGCTTTTCTTTCTCTCTGCATCAAGCTTTGCCAGCCGAATCCGGGATGCAACGACGTGCGCCGCATCGAAAACACACTCCGACGCCAAGCACTGCATTTGCAACCCCTATATATATTCGGACGCTTTCATCGTCTCGACAATTTGAATATCGTAGATTCGCTATTCGTAGAAATACAATATTATAAAAAGCTCGATAAATATCATCAACATTTTTTTTCATCTTTTATCAATTTTTTGCAATATTTGACTAATTATACAATTTTTTAAACAATTGTTGATATGTAAAAATTATATTTCATTTTTATAGTGCATCAATTTCACATTATTTTTTAATGATAACTTCTTTAGATTTCAATTTCTTTAAAATAAAAAAAAACAAAGTTCTCAATGTATTTACAACTATTTGCGTAATCAAGCGGACCAAGAACCCGATGACGAAACATCAAGTTCGACGAAATTTTGGAGAAGCTCCAAAACTTTCTTTGTTTCGAAATTATAACGTAGCATGTTCACTAGGAAACTATTAATAATTTATTTTGATCGCGAGAATAGTTTTGCCAAACGATGCATTCATTCTCCATTTGTTAGTTTTGCCAACTGGCGAAAAGTAAATTAGAAAATATTTTTGACACAATAAATTATGCGTATTATTTATTTATATGACAAAAAATCAATTTTTCGCTTTTTCGAATTATCAATCAAAATATATTATATACTTCAATTATTTCGCGATAAACACGTCAGTTGCATGCAAACATGCAGAATTGTCCTACGTGTTGATTATTATGAATGCACGCTTGCCAAGAATAGCGTGTGTCTTTGAACAAGATATTTTTCTCGACACATGAAATATAAATATCTTGGAAATATTTTCGAGAAATAAATGCAGTCATATCTCATTTAAAATTGCAATCAAAAAATGCATTTACATTTGAGATATATATATATATAGTAAAACGTTTCATTTTAAAATAATAGAAAGTTCACGGGAGGAACATGCGGCATGCATGATATGTTGCATTAAGTAAGCAGTGAAATCAGAATAGAAAGGCGCCATCGCGTCAATCTTTTTCTTTTTTTCAGCTACTTAACGAACATAGAGATATTTTTCGCAGCAGCTTCTTTGTCGACTTAATAATCTCGAAAATCAAGGACGCGCGACTGCTATTGTCGCGAAATAAAAGAGAATCCAGGCGCTACACATATTTTCATGAGAAAAATTATTATATACGATATAAGTTTCTTCCCGGGAAAAAATACACATAAGTATTACTCAAAACTTTCCTCTTTCCGCGTATGCAACTAACTACATTAGGTCTCCCACCCGAGACGAAATGTATGAAAGGGATTCTCTCAAAGAAACGAAATATTATGATTAACATAAATAAAATTCGGTGTCTGAATTTTAACTCTGGACAAAATTTTTAAATAATCGCGATTATCTGTCTCATAATTCGCAATAAACTAAATAATTTATTAACATCAATAATTTATATAATTAAAAATTTACAGATATATCGTTATACGATATGGACAATCCATCCTCGTACAAAATTCTAGTTTTCGCGTTGCTTTAAGAAAATGGAGAACGTAATAAATTTTCATCGGGCTGGCAGCAACGCTTCTGAGAAACGATGGTCGTGTTACCGCTCAGCATTGCATACTCGTGCGATTGCACTCGCGCCAGTCGCGATCGATATATTTTTCCCACGATACGTCGAAAGCGCCACTAAAGGAGAGAAAGAGATAGAGAAAGCGCGCGAGAGAGAAAAAAGCAATTACCTCGCGCGGAAATGCCGCTTCTCTCTGCAAATCGCAAACCGGCACACCGTATCGTTCGTCTTATCTGTTATGAAATATTATTTACCTGTCAGACAGTATCGTTCACAATCGCGAATTCTGTTCCGATGACTTTGCTTATGGGCGACCATAATTCACGTTCGTTTCTTGGACCGCCTTATCCTATGTCAGTTGGCCTCTAATCATCGGAAATGACCGAAAAAAGATCGAGACCTCCGACCTCAAACTTGTATAATTTATCTTTAAAGATGCTTGTCTTCATCGCCTAGATTCATAATTTCTCCAACGTAAATTTTACATTTTCACACAAGAGTTATATCAATCATATTTATATATTTCCCGAACTTAAATCAATGAGAATAAAAAAAGAAAAACATTTTAAATCTTTTCTTTCTCCTTTTTATAAATTCAATTATATCCCCTGTGCGTAGTTTTTATTACATAAAGTAATATTAGATTGATTTCCTTAACTTTGCCAAGAGTTATTAATAACCGATCACATGCAACACTGCCGCTCGCTGGTTCGAAGCACATAGCTGACAAATTAGTTCCTCGATATGCAATATGGTTCATAGAATAAAACTGTACGCGAGTCATTATGGTTTGACCCAATGACTTGCAATTAACGCGTATGCGCGAATCGTAACGAGAGTAGGTGTTACCTTTGCTTGGCATTCAGGCGCAAAGTGCCGATGATGTATCTAATCATCGTGTCCTATAAAAAAATATCAAACGCGCGAAAGTTCAAGATAATACGCAATAAGAATTTATTGCACGATTGCGAATTAATTACTTATATCAGTTGGAAATGTGCATATACTTGCAAGACCTCTTACCTTAACTATGCCGCGTAATCGTTGTGATGGGTTCCATGCTTGCTCCGTAGATAGATCGTTCTATAACAGAAAATAAGAGTCTGTTGTATATAATTGAATTCATTATGTAGAGAATATTTATTGAATAATATTTATTTAATTTCAGATATTAAGAGAGCGATATAACGCGTTTTTCTGCATCTGTAGCGTCGAAAGCGCTCTTCAAAATTATCCTTATTTGCTACAATTTAATACAGAACCTTTTATATACTTCGTCGCGCGATCGATACAAACGTAAGAATGATAATGGTACAAGAAATAATAATCCGTTGAGAAAAATACGTGTAGTCTCGTGAAGGTGCACATTGTTCTAAAGACGCTACGAAAATAAAATTTGTACTACACATTTAGTAAAACGGTGTACTTTTGTGTATGTCTATACACACAAAAAAGTATACCATTTCACCAAATCTCGTAAAGGTGCACTTTGTTCTAACAATGCTACCTAAAATAAGCATGCGTGCATTTAGTAAAACGATTGTGTATATATATATATGTATGTAAATTGCCCATTTACGTGGAAACATAGCATCTGCAGTAGCAAATTGCAACACTGTTTCGAGCGTAATAGAGGTGTTATGTAATTACGCGGTTACATGTTTTTATCCGGTGGTGCATATTTTTTGCTCTTAACGGCGGGAAATCTTTGCTCGTTATTAAACTGCTCGTCTTTCTCGTAGAAAGGAAGCTCAAACCATTGTCGATCGACCAATCGATCGATCCGGCAATAATGTAATGGGGAAGTTTAATGGCCATCACAAACACACACACACACATTCATGAGTAGCGTCGTATGTGTAATAACAATTAGCGACAGAGGGTAACAGATGTTAGCCGCGGGGTTCGCGCCTGGCAGTCAAGAGCAGCTAAAGCGGGGGGAGAGGAAGGAAATGCAGGAGAAGGGCGGGGAACAGCTTTTTGTTCTCGTGGCGATGGGACATTTTGCAAGGGCTCCATTTGCCGGCTCGTTAAACGAAAACGGCGTTATACACGTCGGGCGACAAATTACACTCGGATCTCGATATAATGCGATACGCGCCGCGGTGCATAGAGGTAGACAAATGTATCGATATGTGATGTATATGAGCCAGTATACAATCCATTCTTTATTTCCTTTTTGCGGTTTCTTTGCAACGTAATATAATATAATAACAGATTTCTTTAATGAAGATATATTAATGAAGAGAGAGGAAAAGAAAAAGAGATAGAATATTAAAAATAGAAATATGTAATTCATATAAAACTAATCATATTGTTGTGTAAAGGTAAAAAAGTGATATTGTGTGTAAATAAAAAATTTAACATAACGGCATTAATTTTAAAAACATTTCCAAGATTGAAATACTGATTATGCGCGACAATCGAGCAAATATTAGTCAAGCGCGTGCTACGCCTACGAAACAATTAAATTCCACATGAAACGCACTGGGTGTGGTAAGACATTGTCGTATTGCGTACAATGGATGGGGATTCAACGACGCATAATAATGGCAGAACGAGAAAAATCAATGACGTGTAATACGCATTTACCTTGGCACGCGTCATATCGGATGTCTCGTGCGTAAGAGAAGAGAGCGATTATATACAGAAAAACCCTATACGTATAAATATAACCATTTAAAACTGTTATACAAAACAATATTATTTTAACGCGGAAGAAACCACAAAGTTACACAAACCAATGTTATCTTAATCATTTTTAAAAAACTGGTTTATAAAACAACGTTATTTTTATCGTTGTAAAAAATTGCTCTATAAAATGTTTGTTTTTTTCCGAAAAATTATTTATATTTGTTAAAAAAATGGATTTTAGAACCGACGTGATGGTATATTGTTTTGCAAATTGCTTTATTGCGCTCCATTGACATTTATGGTGTATTGATTTTCAACTATTTGGAAAATCCGATAACTATATAAGTTTCCCGAAGTTTTGACGTATAAGAATCCTACATATAAGAACGTAAGAAACAGATTCTCAAGATTTTTGTGATATTTCTGTGTATTTTTCCTCGATACAGTATGATTCCCTCAGAACCATATATTTGGAGTGAAATCGAAATGTCATACTAATTGGCGAAACTTTATGCGAGATGAAAACTTCAGATATTTATATCGGATAATAAAATAATTAGTAATATTAAAGCTTTCCAATTATTTCCGAAGCCGCTTGGTACTAAATCGGATTTTCAGAAATTTTATATAAAAATCGAGAAAATAATTCCCGTAAGAGAACCTACAAGACACATCGTTACCACTTACTGTTAAAACAATTTCGCCGCACGATTTATTTCTGCGAGAGAATAAATCGAGGTTTCTACTGCAACTGTAGAAACTCCGAAATCCTTAATTAAACGAGTAGACGGCTTTAAATTGTTGATTCGGAAATTTGCATCTCGCGCCGCGCGGCGCGAAATGTTCTCGCCGTATCTCAAGGGGGTAAACACCGTCGCCGGAGAAACCCGCGAAGAAAAGTGATGAGAAAGACTGAGGGAGAAGATAGATACCGCGTGATCGGCATCGGTGGAGGATATCGATCACGAAACATTTGCATGGAAATTTCTCGCAGAGTGGCAAAAACGCTGCTGGTTACATTTCTTTCCGCGCGCGACAGGAAACCGGGATTTGGTTTCTTCGTCTAAGATTTCATCCAACAAAAAATCGATTTCTCAAGTGCCGATTAAATGGCTGATAGATAAACATTATCCTTTTTATCTCACTCGGAGATATGTTTGAGTGTAATTAAATAGAGAGAACCTCTCGCGCCAAATATCATTTGATTCCAAATTTATACAAATAAATTATTATTATTATTGATTATTATTGACAATTACTAAAAATGCTCAAATTTGTTTTTTCTTATATTATTTTTACACGATCGAAAAAGAATATAGTCTGCTTTTGGAAAATTTATCGTACGGAAGATCGATTTTGCGCAATCGGCTAATTAGTCGATTTGAGCGGTGGCGAACGGATAAAAAAAAAAAAAAATTAATTAAGTCCTATTGAAAAGCGCGACAAAGGCGAACCTCTAATCTGATAAACGCTCCTTTGATAGATTCTTTTTTCCCTTCTTCGCGCGCACGAATTTAGGACAGTTAATTAAGGTGAAACCCCAGCAGAGCATTCAGTATCTCACCGTGAATTTGTACAGAAACTCACAAAGCTTGCGATCTGAAGTGAAGCAAAATTAACCCTTAATCTTTCTCATTAACGCGTGAAAAAGGGAGAAAAAGGGAGAAAAAGAGAAAGAGGGAGAAAAAGAGAGAGAAAAATTTTATTAGAATCGAGAAAATTTCCAGTTTCCAGTATTTTCAATTAATCAATTTTGCGTTATAAACTGAATTAATTAAATCAAATATGTGACTTGGGCGGTAGCATTAAATTCTGACATAGATTCGGATGATTCTTTTGTCGTCTGGGCTGAGCAGTGCGGGTCAATAATAGTTAAGCTAGGATCCAATTATCTTTTACAGTCCGATGGGCTATAAAACTACAGAGTCGGACGTGGCGCAGGCGAGGCGTATCGTTTCGACGACGAATTAAACTCTTTCAGATCGCTCTCTTATGCACTTACGTCACCCTCAATCCGCTACTCGGCCAGACACACGCACAAATAATGCGCGCGTCTTTACATGCTGCGCCACGCTCAAACTCTTGCGGACGTGTGCAACGCTATGAATAACCCGAAAGAATCGGGTCACGTTCAATGTTTTTTTTTACGCCTTTCTTTTGTAGGGGAGTGTTACACGCGTGGACGACGTTTGCGCAACGCTCGAGAAACATACGAAAATATATCCAAAGTATTTTCTCTTTCTTCTTTTTCTACTTTTCTCTTTCACAGCTAAAATGATGTAGAATGTTTTGAACGATCAAAAGAGACGATTTAATGAACATATCACGAAGCTCGTATATTAAAAAAATAACACTGATCGATCTTTGTCTCGTATGCATTTTTAACGCATATATTACTGGATTATACAAAATAGGGATATAATATATGTTATATAAAATATCCATTAATTATAATCATCCTTCGCGAGAGATTTATGTCGCATTCCTATAAAATTATTTCGAGTTCAGCAGCTGCGGATTTATGGATAGGGGAGAGTTGAGTATAATAGGGTAGAGGATAATATGGGATACTTCCGTATCTTTCTGGCTGTAAGTTGCCTCCATCTGTGACTTTTGTGGGAGTTTCATGGAACTGTAAAGGGACGCTATACAGTTGGCAACTTCATTGTTCCTTCCGTAGCAAATCGTATTTTTCTCATTGAATTTCTATCTAATTATTCGCTACTTAAATTTTTATTCTAGTCTTCTTTCATTAATTAGATAATCATAACACAATTTTTAAAAATACCCTTTTTTAATACGAAAAGAAATAAACTTTTTCCGTAGTTTTTTTGATATTTCACACGATTCTTTTTTAAACAAAATAACGAAAATTAATCTAGATAGAAACTCTAATATAAATCAAATATGAATCTTGTATGAGAAGCAAGTGCGTATAATTCTTAAATAAATTTAATTAAAAAAAAAGAATTAAATAAAACAAAAAATAAATTTATTATAAAAAATTTATT
>NW_021848556.1:337765-361120 GCF_003651465.1 Formica exsecta
ATATTACTAAATTAATATTTACTATTATAATATTAAATAATATTTATTAAATTATATGTTCTTATCTTCTACATGTACTTTTACTATAATTCAATCTAATTAAAACAACGTTAATATCTCCGCGTCAGATACTAATAATTCAATCCTCAGTCGCAGCCGTATATCTCGCATCAACGACTAGATTTCTCGCTCCGAGCGGAGGCGCACGTATGAATACCGAAACCTTTTATTAACGACTTTGATTACAGGATTACGTGCGCGAGCCGCGCGTACATAAAAAATCCGGGTATTTAAAATCCCGACGGAACACATCTGCGTCCCCTTCGCGCTCTTTCGTCACGCACGAAATGAACGTACATACACATCCTTCCTTTCTCTCTCTCTCTCTCTCTCTAAACTTTTTCCGTAGTTTTTTTGATATTTCACACGATTCTTTTTTAAACAAAATAACGAAAATTAATCTAGATAGAAACTCTAATATAAATCAAATATGAATCTTGTATGAGAAGCAAGTGCGTATAATTCTTAAATAAATTTAATTAAAAAAAAAGAATTAAATAAAACAAAAAATAAATTTATTATAAAAAATTCTTTCTCTCTCTCTCTCTCTCTCTCTCACACCCTTTCTCCTCCTCTCCGTCTTACTTTCAGACTCGTTGCTTTCCTTTGTTCCCGCGGCGAAACCGAGTAACCAGAGAGAAAAGGAGGAACACGAATAAGTACGTGTATACGCGAGCCACGTCGCAGATGTATCGAGCGCGCGCGCGACCGCCTTGTGTGCACCGAGTCTAATTTTAAGCCACGACCGTAACCTGTTCGCTTACGATCTCCTTTATTTTTCTTTTCCCGTTGCGCAAGCTTGGGGTAAAAAAAAATATTGTCTGCGCGCGGAACTCCGCGGCGAGAAGAAAAACCGTGTTCTTTCGTTCTCGTTCGCGCTGTTCGCCGCGATGTCCTTCTGTTCACGGAATAACGTGTACCGTTAAATTGGAGAGATCGAGTCGCGCACGAAGGCTCGTGAGAAAAGCGAGATGAAGAGAAACGGAGTCTCAAAATTGATGTTTAAGTTTAACGTTAAACGTGTGTAAAGTATATAATATATAATAAATAATATATAATAAATAATATATTACATATATTACATATATGTATTAATTAAATAATTATATTGTTTATTTTACGTTTAATTTTTTCGTCTCGATCGTGCGCAAAGAAACTATGGATCACGTTTTACGATCAGGAGTTACGATGCCCTGGATTTATCGTTAGTTGCGGTATTCGACGTAGATGCGGATGAATGACGCGTATAGAGCGAAAACAGAATTTATTTACGAGCACCTTCGCAAATGATATCACGCACTCTTCGTCCTCCTACGCCATCGCGTTACATCCGCCGTACGTGACGGCGCGGCAGCGGCTCATACCCGAGCGAAAGGTGTGATTCACGTCGTCATTACGGATCATCGAGATAATTGCGTTATGTAATATGAAACTGCGAGCTTGCCGCGGCTTGTATCAAAACCAATCCCGGCGAGAAACCAGTCGCTGCCGCGGAAGAAACAACGTTCACTTTTCGCTCTCTTTCTTTCTTTCTCTCTCTCTCTCTCTCGGTTCGTAATCATCGAAAATAGCTATGTTTCCCGATTGAATTGAATTTCGACGCATTTCGTCCGAAATTATTTCTCGATACACCAAACTGCCAAAATTAAACTCCATTATTTACCAGAATGTAAAAATCAATGGTGTTTTTATCGAGTAAAAACAAAACAAATTTGCAAAATTCCTTAAATTATTATCCAATTATTTCATTCGTATCTAGAATAATTTTGTTCCAAATCTACAATGAAAATATTGCATTTTATTATTTGTCATATTTAAGAGAGAGAATGCTATCATTTTTCAAATATTTGTTATAGTATAAGCTTTTAAATTCTTTTTATTAAATGTGTATATATGTGTAAAATTTCAAACGTGACATAAAATTGCGATAATCTGTGTGCCACACAAATGTGTTATATATTATATTTTCCTGTAAATAGAAACAGTTATATAAAACAACGCGTAAAGAGTGGCGTTTACATTTCGAGATCCATATCGGAGCGCGTACGATATTGGCTTCGTACTAAAGAGCTCTGGTCGTAAACGAGACTAGCGTATATATATATAACGTCTAAAACGTCGCACGTCGCGAGCAAACTTGTTCGGCGCAATTTTACAGCGTCTGCGAGGAAAATAATATTGAAACAATCACTGGCAGCGCGCGCTTCTGCGTTCGGCTAGTTTAGAGAGCAAGCCACGTCCGAGTTCGATAATCGAAACGCGTCTTCCAAGTTTCAACATTCCCGTATTACCTTCTTATAAACTTGACGTTAAAATTAATTGCTCTTTATTTCGAGAAATGACATCACCGAATAGACTTATGTATAAACTGACGTAAGCTCCGGCTGCAAACTTTCACGAGACACTCGTGTTCGGAATTGGATGGATCGCGCTCGATGCCGAGAGTGAAGCGAAAATCGATAACAAATTCGCCGAATATGTCGACTTGCGTGAAGCGAGCGGCGAGACGGAGACGCGCTGCGCCATTTCGCGCGTCACGCGATCGAAGAATTTCGCTCGCGGCTCGGCTTCGCCTCTTGTTTCGTCTCCGCGTCGGAAGCGCGCGATTTTCTTTCGTATAAACGCCGTTGTTCGACGTCGCGCTTCGACGTCGAACGAACGCTGTTCGTATCGACTAGAACGCGGGGAGAGAGCGATCGTATGTTCCTTTTCTTTTTTCAGCGTTAAACGCGTTCCCTCGCGCGTCGGCGACGACGCTGGTTATCGAGCGGGTCCGAAAGTACGCCGTAGTACTTTCGTGCACGCGCAACGAACGAGGACGACGCCTCGCGTCCTCGTCGTCGCCGACGCGCGTCTCCTCCTCCGCTTCCTCCTCCTCCTCCTCCTCCTTCTAGTCGGCTTACCTTTTTTAGCGCGAAAGTCGCGTCTCGCGCCTGGATGTTTCGGAGCGACGATGATGATGACGACGACGACGACGATGACAGCAGCAGCAGCAGCAGCGGCGGCAGCGATGCGGTAATCCAATATGGCAGCTTACACACATGTCAAAACAAACGCACCGAGAACGAGAACGCGCGATCGAAACGCGATTCGAATCGTCCTTCTTGGATATTTTCGACGTCGCCGACACGTGCCGACGCGACGCGTCGACGGGCGTCGCGGGTTCACACTGTCGTCGAGCGTCGATACGACTACGCGAATACGAAGCGAATACAAAGGCCGAGGGGAGAGAAAGGGATAGTAACGCTACCCCGAACGCGACGCGATACGCACACTACGAGCGCCCGCCACCGACTGGTAGCGAGACGTGCCAGGCGGCCGACGCTGTAGTAGGAGTGGGGGCAGCCGGCGAGACTTCAGTGACGCTCAATCGAGACCGGGCGCCTCTACTCGACGCCCTTCACTCGTTTCTATCATCGTATTTATATTGTATTTCCACATGCTATCTCTCTTTTTATGTATATTGTTGTGTTTTCAGGTTCGTTCCTTATTCAGTGTTCGGTTCTTTAATACATGACTGGTCGAATTAGTAACATTGATCGCGCGCAAATATTTTAGAGAGAGATAAAGTAATATTTAAAATTTAATTAAAATAATGTTTAATATTTGAAATATATTTTATATTTAAAATGTGTATTATTTATAAGATATTATAGCTTATATTTTTAAACTGTGCGCACGTATACACAATATGTAGATTACTACTTAGTCTTATTTATTTATTGATTAATGATTTAGTATATATATAACAATATTTTTAATTTATGTGTAAATATTTATATAAATTAACTTGATTTATGTATAAATATATACAATATATACAAATGTATACCATTAACACAAAATTTTTACTGTATTAAATTTTAATCACGGATAAATCATAATTAATATTAGAAAAAAAAAGGAACGCAGGAATTCACACGTGATTGGCAAGAGACTTGATTATTCCATTTATTCTTTATCCAACTATTCTAAAATGCTTAAACAGATACACATAATCTTCGAAATTATTAATAATCTAAAAGTTTATTTCTCTGTTTTATATTCATTAATTTTTCACGACATTCATTACTAATAATAAATTTGTATCATCATAACTTTCGTGATGTCTTAATTACTATGTGATAATTTATTATGTGGCAGAAATCAATTTTGCGAACAAAACAGCACGACGTTTAAAGTGTTAACTACGAGGTTGCGGCCGCGTTGCTCTCAAACTTGCCGAAACTCAATAAAATAATTACGCCTAATATAATACGCAAGTAACGGCAAGGTGCAAGAAGCTGCGGACGATGGTGTAGGAAAACCGAGCAAAACCGTGAGCATTAGCCTAAAGGAAACTGCTAGAACGAGACTTAAATGCAAAAAGCCTTGCAGTTGCAAATCTTGATAGATGTGCAACTTCGAAAGAAAAGGCAATGCGCTTTTATTTTTAATATAACGATTCTGTTGAATATTTTGATCTCTCTCGTATTTTTGACGCATAAAAGAATTTATTAACTGTAAATGACATACATGTACATTGTACTTGATAAATAAAATCTTTTGATCGACTTGAAAGTTTTATTCTTGTAGATCACATAATATTTTTAGTTACTTAAATTGATGAGAGATTTCCTTGTAATTAATAATAGTAATTTTTTAATAATAAATTTAACTCTCTCAAGTTGTACAAAACTAAATTTTAAAAAGTTTGACAATCTATAATTTTAAGAGGATATATTATGTTTCCCTTCTCTAATGTACAATAATATTGACATTTATAAAGTTATTAATTCAAATTATTAGCACACTGTTCACTTCAATAATATTCGTCACTTGTTGAACACACATCGAGGCGTTAATTTCCGCGTAAAATGAGGAAGAGCAATTATCTGTGCGATCGAGAGGGTCGCGACAATCCGGCGACACTCATCTTCGCACAATGTGCGCCAACATCGATTTATCCTCGAACAGGATCCCGGGATGCGTGCATATGTACCCCGTTTTCCTCTATCCCTCTCCCTCTCTCACTCTCTCTCTTTCTTTTTGTTTCTATCTCGCAAACGAGTAATTTAACTGCCCCGCGTTCGGAGCGGAACCGCTGTTCGTTTCCCGCCTTTAGACAATTCTCGGTGCGGAGGAAAATCGATGCGACACCGAAATTCGAGGCGGGTTTTACGATTGCGTTTTGACGACCGGTTCGGATCACACCGAGCCATATGTGCGTGCGTGACATTTCGCGTGCGCGTCGCGAAATTATTGTGCAGGAACACGTGGCCGCTCCGTTTCGCGAAATACAATAATAACGAACGAACGACCGTGCATTCGCTCAACGGGGTGCGAACGACGAAATTACCGTTTTCACTCGTGCGCGAATTGTATCCGTCGTTCTTACATTCTCCGGCCAAAGGTTTCGGATATTTCGAGATTAATTTCCAATTTTATATACATAAGTTCGAATACTAATGATACTAGTCTTTCATTTGAGATATGTATGTATAAGTGAGAACTTCTTTCTAAAAACAGCAACTCAAAATAAATAAAAAAAGTACATGTTGTAAATATGTACGATTATTAATTTTTCAATAAAATCTTAGTGTGATAATCACAATGGAATATAAGACGAAAGACTAAAAAGTGAGTGTTCTTATTGAAAATCAGTAAATACACTGATTCAGTTTAAGAGAATAAGTGTTTCGAATTTTTAGTCCATTTTATTTGCAAAATATCGAGCGTTGAACGTGACAAATAGAACGTATCTGCGTTCTGTAATGTTCGTGACAAAATTCCGCGAGCACGCGACGCTTTTTCCGATACCGAATTTCCCGAATGCGCGATGCTGCCGGATATGACATTGCACTTCGCTACATGTTACGTGAAATTTCGTTCTTGTATCTCGATCATGTGTCGTATCTTGCATAAAGTATGAAGAAAAAGAAAGAGAGGGAGAAAAAGAGGGCGACGGATATTAAATCTTGCATGCTTAGGGTTTAAAGCATCATACGCAAAGCGTTGCGTTTAGTTACGCTGATAATTACAAATATAATTACATCGGCACTTTTACGTATTTACGAGACTCATTTTATTTTGTTATAAGAATTAATAATAAACTCGATAGTAATAATGATGATGGCTTTTATTATTATATGTATTTCCATTTCTGCAAGAATATTATTATGACATTTAATGTTGTATTATGCGAATGTGTGTATATTGCAATTTTTGATATGATTTTTAACAATATAAATAATAATATTTTTTTACATAAAAAACCATTGTAATACGACGAGAGTATAATTAATGATTCCTTTTTTAACGAGCTGATGGGAAAACTGAATGTAAACTCTATGTAAAGCGGAAAGATAAGCGAAAAGAGTAATTGGCAAGAAAACGGAAGCAATTAAAGACTGGAGAATGTTAAAAGGATTCATGCCTCTTCTCATGTTGCTGGTACAGCGACAGAAGTCAAGAGAGATCAATGTAGTCAAGAGATGATAAATCGCTACTGTCTCGTTATCCCGCGAGTGGAATTCATAGGACTTACAGACGAGTCCGACTAATCGCGAGACGTTTTCTCCGTCTTTTTTCCTTTATTGTATATACAAGAACGAAAGACTTAAGAACTGTCTTATATGTGAAATGCGAACTCGGCAATTCGATATTCGGTAATCGTTATTCTCGAATAAAATCATCGGAGAGAATGACTAAAATTCATATTTTTTTTTACAAGACGGTATAAAAAATATATAATTTAATTATATATGTTTTTAAATAAAAATAATATAGTAATTAAGGCAAACCTTTTTTAAAACTAATGTCATCATTTATCGATTACATTGTCGCACCCACCCAAATTAGCTAGCATTTCAAAAGTATAGTCTTAACCAATATTTCTCGTATTATAGCAAAGAAATTGAATTATCCAACAATACTCTGTAACCGCGGTGTCAATTAGCGTGCGTTATCGCAACATTTCACTAACAAGGTATCCGCGGATGGAAGGCTTCCATTATCGTAATAACGGTCGAGAGTGATCGAGCGTAAAGCGATTTTATTAGTGCCATTATTCGCGTATTCTTCTCGCCGCCGTTTGCCGAAATATTTGCGTATCGTATCTAAAAAAGGTTGCACGAGACTTATTATATAAAAAGAAGTATTCTTACCAAATTCTTTCGGCATGATATACGGATCGTCGAGCTCGACCTAATATTAAAAGCCGACAATCAATTTCTGGATTAATCGTTTTATCGAAAGACGGTTTAAAATATCGTCAACAATTAAAAGAAAAAGAAAAAAAACATGCAAAGGATACAATCGTATCCGAAACGGATCACGCATAAAACACGATTTATTATTTTGAAGGGCACTGTATACACGACCTTAAAAACGCTCGATTTTTTAAATAGTAATATTTTGAAATTATTGACATTACAAGCAAGAAAATTGATATCTATTTGAATATCGAAAAATTGATAATTTCAAAGTTTTGGGATATAAAAATAAATTATTCTTTATTTAGTTTCAATTCTAACAGAATTTTAATTTGAGGATTAATTGCAAAAATATTTAACGCCGCTAATGAATAACCTAATTATCGAATATTTAAAAAAATACTCTCCAATGCGTCTCTTAACGATTAACTTTGTCCGTCGCAATCGGTAATCTCACATCTTGAATAAGGGAATTCTCCATCGTTGGAGAACACCACGAGGAAAACTCGTCGTGAATTCTCGCTATTGGACGACGGTTCAAAGGAGCGCGTCGCGTTAGCAAATAGAAAGGTGCAAAAAAAGAGAGAAAGAAAAAAGCGAACGCATTGTGTCGCACGCGTACACCGTAAATTCATTTCATCATCAAAGTCGAACCTTTTTTTTCTCTCGTCGCTGCTGCTAAGTCGGTGTAATTAGAGTAACAGCGATACGCCACGCGAAAAATTCCAGTCTGCTGGAATGCTTAGAAAGCATGGGAATCGTACGACACGTATTATTATCAACGTATACGTATTCATGAATGAACACATTTACGTTCATCGTGTTGCAATTAACGATCGGCGTGATATACGGAGATAGGAAGCGTCGAATAGCGATATTCGGATTTCTGTAACGTATAACAAGCAAGAGATTAGTTGAAAGAGTACGAGATCTCTCAACAGAGTATATATGAGATCGCGCTCGACAAAGTTAAATTTGCGAACGTTTCAGAGTACGGCGCGAGTTTAATTTCTAAGGGGGCGATGTCTTATTTACTTTACGCCGGATATATTTGCGTTATGAGGCATCACATCCATTTGCCTCGCTTTCGCATTTCCATTCCCAGGTGCATTATCGGCACTTTAAACATTCTACATCCGCGATTACTTTGTTTGGACTGAAACAAAGCGCCAAGTTCGCGTTAAGTAGCCACGCTTCACTCACTTTGTTCCAGGATACAATGTGTGATTCTCGCATGGCATTCGCGACATGAACTACGAATGATGAAAATTCAATACAAGGATAACTTCTGACAAAACAATAGCGAATTTCAGAAGAAAAATTTTTTCTCGAAGTAAACTTTAAAGCGAGGATGTGATCGAGGTATGAAAAATATGACAAAGGATTTAATTGCGGCCAAAGTTTTTCAGCACTCTCGTAAATGATTCACCTTTCTCATGACATAATTATATCTTATTACAAGTGATGAATGAAAATTCTTTCAACTCCTCGCCGATATCGTTTTTCGCTTCACTAGTATTTTGTGACGTTTTTTCGCAAGATAGAAAAGAAAATAGAGAATAAATATATAATAAATGATTTCATTATTTTTCAAATAATAATTTATGGTTTTTTTACGCAAACATTTATTTCCTAGATTAATATTTTTAGAGTATAATTGAATCTTTTCCTCTAGCAAATTTCACAGAAATGACAGTTGCGTGAATAACGAATGAGCGTTGTCGCTGACGTCGTTATTTCAAAATAATCTCCTCGTTTTGTAGAAATTTTCTGCATTTTAACGCACACAGAAATAATAAAAATTAAAGCAACAAAAAAATATATATATATTTTTTTTTTATGTAACGCATCGCAAAATGTGAAAAATTGTTGGCACATTCGTTTCAAATCTCAGTCAGACTTTACACATAGGTCTCGCTTTTTCTTTTTGTCATCTCTCTCTCCTTCTCCTTCGCATTCCGCACTCGCAAATTTGTGATCGGCAATCGAGTCTCATCGATAGATAAACGAATTAATGATCGCTATGTCGATAGCATGTTCTATGCACAAGGATTCGTAATATAAAAAAAAAAAAAGAAACAGTTTTTGATATGCGTTGCATTGCAAAAATTCTTTAATCTACATTGTAAGTTATATACTCGATTAAAACAACATTCAACTGATTATGAAAACAATTGAAAAGTGAGAGAAAGCAAATATCGATCGACAAAAGGCATAAAATTAAAGATAAAATTAAACTGTAAAAAAAAAAAATGATTCTGCGGCAAACATTCATTTTTATCTTTTTCTCGCATAAGACAGTGTTTCTTTTTTTTATTCAACCACGCCCTCCCCCCTTAGTAACTCGTGCGTACAATTCGCTTTCCGTAGCATTTAGTCGAAAGGACTACAATTTCGAACCGTAAGTCAAAACCGCAAGCCGCAAGTGCATGGCTTACCGACGGTCACCGGAGGTTGAGTGGATTCCCGGCTTTTAAACGACGATATTAGTTAAGTTTTGAAGCGAGTCTAGACCTGGATAATGCGGCTGTGAAAGTCTCTCTCGCCGAGAGAGAAAGTGAGTGCGCTTTAATGCGCATCATTTATATTCGGTTGCTAAATGGACCGTCGCGACATCACCGCCTCATCACTTGTCGCGCGCATCCGCGTTTCCGCAATCTCCGTCCATCTTCTAGGCGAAGCTGGTGCGGAATCGCGCGGAACGCGTGAAAGAAGGCTGACAATTTTCGCGTCGCAACGGCGGCGATGATTCATCATCGCGACGCGGTCGCGTTGTCATCTCGTAAAACGCAACGATGACTAACGCGAAACTATTGCGATTCGATAAGACGTCTATTTCCAAAGATTCTCGACAGTTGCGTAATGATTAATTTTCCACGCAATAATTCTCTGCACTCTCGTAACGCATCCATAAGTTCTCATCCGCAAATAAGTTCTCAGCCGCAAACGTATGACATGTCGCGATATTTTTGAAGAAGGGGGAGAAAAATTGCTTAATAAAACTTTCAAAGATAAAGACTCCTCTTTTTCTCACGAGGGAAAGGTAATCTCGTCTACGGAGAGTTTAATATGACGTGCTTTATCGGGCTACGATTACGCAAGACGCTTAAACTCCGATGCGAAAAGTAACCGGAGGACAGTGCCCTTTACTTTCAAGATAGAAACCAAGAGAGAGAGAGAGAGAGAGAGAGAAAGAGATGAATCCGCTAATGGAATTCAAGCCATTACAAACAACTGGGATCCTTGCGTTTGACAGTGACGCGTAATTATGAAACATCGTCTAAACAACTTGTCACCGAACGAAATTAATTACTCTCTCTCTCTCTTTCTCTCTTTCTCTCTCCCGTTCTTCCGACAATAAGACATTGTAGATTTATGCGAGTAAAGTTACCATTTTGCGACAGACATCTGTTGCTAATTCGCTAATTCGGGTGCATTCTGTTCCTAATCGCGAATGAGAGTAATGACAAAAAAGGAAAAGCGAGATCGCTACCGTGTGATTTGCGGGACGGATCGATTAAAGTTAGAGAAAGAGATGAATCTAGCAATGGAATTCAAGCCATTACAAACAACTGGGATCCTTGCGTTTGACAGTGACGCGTAATTATGAAACATCGTCTAAACAACTCGAGTGCAACTTGTCACCGAACGAAATTAATTACTCTCTCTCTCTCTCTTTCTCTCTTTCTCTCTCCCGTTCTTCCGACAATAAGACATTGTAGATTTATGCGAGTAAAGTTACCATTTTGCGACAGACATCTGTTGCTAATTCGAACGGTGCGGTGCATTCTGTTCCTAATCGCGAATGAGAGTAATGACAAAAAAGGAAAAGCGAGATCGCTACCGTGTGATTTGCGGGACGGATCGATTAAAGTTAGTCGCACTCGAGCCTGCCGAAAGTTCCCGGGGCGAGTTATTCCCGATTTCCATGAGCTGTATTATGGGTACCCTATCTGGAAGTAAATTCGACGAATCTCCCTGGGAGAATCGACCTTCGCGTAGAAGGAGAATTAAATGCACGCGCAGTTAATTCGCCGGGATATATATCGGGAGGAAAGAGAAAGTACGTGCGAAAAGTGCGAATTACCCGAAAACTCGAACGCGAGCTGCGTTTTTAAAATGCGTAGATAAAATCGACCAGCTACGTTTCAAGCACTTTTATTAGCTCTAGTAATAGCAATAGCTACATGCTCTATTCCCGTTATTTAATTGCAAAAAAAAAAGGAAGAAATTGACCGTAAATCCATGTGCAATGACAGTAATCAGTGCAAATTATATACGCTGATGAAATTATGCGATGATGCGCTTGTTAATCGCGTGCTTGACTGCTAAAAAAGTATCTCGCGTTTCATCTTTTTTTTCACGGAGATGTACGAACGGTATCCTTCTTAAAGAAAAGGAGGCGAAGGAAATCAACGATCGACATTATAAGGCGGAACATTAAGTTCATGGAAAAACACGTTCTCTCTGTAAAAAAGACTGGTCGGAAGACTACCATGCGAGGAAATAAGGTTGGCCAAAACGAGCGCGACCTCCATTTCAATACCGTGTAAATGTCAGTACAATAATGGTAACTTGATTACAATATATACTTATTTCGAGTTACAAGTTTAAAATCAAACGTGAATGTTGAATCGACTTTATCGCAATATATTATCATTGGGGATATTAAATCGTTTGATCTTTGCGTTACTTGGGAGAATCGATAACAAGGTACTTAATCCATCCTTTAGCAAGCAAGTCAAATAAATCTTTAGACCTTGAAGAAACACACGATATTTACTCAACACCTTACGTAAAAAGATTTTAAAGAAACCAATATAAAACAAGTATAAAACAGTATAAACAAATAGAAAAAAATTCCGTAATAAACATAAAGTAAATTTAATAAATTTAATGTATTATCTTAATCAGCGATGTATGTTTCTCTCTCTCTCTCTCTCTCTCTTTCTTTCTTACACTTTTCATCAAGATATTCGATCATATCAGGTATACCTTGAAATTATGGCGATGTCTGGCCATGATCGAGGTTACCAAATGAGTTCATCGTTGCGTAACTCCCCTTTAGGCACGTGTGTGACTCAGAAGGCACTGATTATAGCGTGACACGAAGCCATGAACTGCGTACGTGCCGAACGGGAACAACACTCGACAGAAACAACAAAAAGTCCGCGTACTTTTGTTTTTTGCAGCAAAACTCGCCGCAGAAATATATTAAGTTTTTTGAGGTAACGTATTATCCAATTCTATTATAAAGCTAGAATCTATAATTTGACTGTTTCAATATTTGTATGCAAAATATGCATGTAAAAATATGGATATTATTTTAAATCCTGCGGATACTCAAATATTTGAACGAAAAGAGAGAATAGTATTTAAAAATTATATTCCATAAATTATACTCAATAATATTTCTACAAAAATTTATCGAATAAAATTCATCGTCTTATTGTTAGATGATATCAAAAGGCATTTAAGAGCCACTCGAGTTCTCCGATAAGTTTCCGCAACGTCGGCATGAATGTATTCTATTGTGCGTGGGTAGCGAATAAACAGCAAGAAAGTCCGACCTTGATGAGAAGACGCATGCGATCCTATATTTAGATACCGATGGGCGCTTCCCGTTTTTCCAAGACGAAAAAGATTTCTGGACTATTTGACAAATACAATTCAGAAACGTCGCGCGCTTCCGTCTCTCGTGTGACCAATTAAAAAAGAGATAGAAAAATCTCGCTTACTAGGCGATAAAAAATGAGAAACTTTAATTCTACGCGTCTCTCTTTCTCGTTTCATTCTCATGAATCCTTCTCACAATTGGATTCGCGTGACCCGAGATCATCCCGCGAGTCATTAACGGAGAAAGTAGCGACAAAATGCGCGACAAGCTCTTGCGAAACACACGATAGATATTTGTCAGAATTTTGTTCGTCGAAACGATCTCTCGAGCCACACCGCGAGAAAATAAACTTCCCATAGTGAATTTATTACAGAGATCCTTGGATATGCCGAAACGCCCGCCCTTTCCGTCATAAATCCCGTGCTCCGTCGATCTCGTCTTTCATAAATTCGCGAAGAACAAATTTCTATGCTCGGATCCTCCTTCTTTTATGTGTCAAAAAAGTCTTCAGACATCTCTTCGCATATGCATACGTTCTTTTTTCGGGGGAACATGCGCATGCAACATGTTCGAGCTTATCATCGAGAAATAAAAAGAGAGAATAGGCTCGTATAAAAATTTAATATCATCCCGACGAGACGTGCATTCCGGTGCAGTGTGATTATATACGAGTTTTACTTCGAAATAAGATTGATAAAAATAATGAGACAAATAAGTTAATCAACGTTAGTCAACGTTGACTATCGTTTGCTCGGTCGCAGTACATCCTGTGACATCCTACGCTCGCACATTCATACTTCCGTGGAATCATATTAAATGTTGGATGTCAATGGCCTTTGAAATGCTCGGAAAAAGTTGTAGCACACGAATTTCACGATGAGCGTGTGTGTGTTTATTAAAAATATAATTTAGTAATATTAATATTATAAGATATAAAAGTGAGGCTCTTAAACGATTAAAATCAAGTAAAATCAGAGTAAAATGGCAAAAGAGCCACGCGCAGTTTTTAGGGCGCAAAGATATATAATTTAAACCATAAAATAAATTTAAAAATTAGAGAATTTCTTTTCTTTAATTACATGATTCGCGAATGGCGGACGTTTCGGCCCTTTTTTTGTATAATATTATAATATTTTATATTCCCGTTTAATTTTACAACATACCAAGAGACAGAAGTTTCTCACGGTGATACACATGGTTGCTTTTATCGCGGAAAAATTATTTTTCATTGTGGTCGACCATCCGGTTCGGTCTCCGGCGCCATACTGGCTCTCAAAAATGTCTCTACTTATTCATATGCGCACCACAAATGGTTACACTTTATGGCAACACTTTACGCAAATGTTTATGGTGTCTTAAAAACTCGCCGGCGTGAGTGCACGTAACAACGTTGCAATTATCTCCGAAGAACAAACATAAGAGAGATGGTTTTTATTACAACAAAATTTCGAGCACATAGTGCGGTTTCGATTGTATGCAAATCGCTGCGCTGTTAAATAAAGTCAGAAGCGCTCACGTCTGTCGGCGTTATCGATTTTAATGGGATGTTTTAATCATCGAAAATGTCGACGACCTCGCAGAAGCAGGAAAATGTAATTCCATAATAACCGTCGAGACTTCAGATCGCGAATAAAGAGCGTTAATTCCGGATAGGATTCGCGGTCCTTTATGGTATTGTTCATTTGCGACTTTATAATTATAATTATGAATAAATCTCTATCTGTTGTCCCGAGGGAACAAAATTGAACATTTCAGAGTAGAGAAATGCTCCGAAAAATTGAAAATTTGCGAAATACATGTATGTATGTATCGAAAAATGTCGGTCGTGGCTTATCGTGAACCGTAATTTATCGCACCTCGGAGAAAAACGCCTCGTGCGAGGTGTATTTTTAAAGCTCTAGGTACGATAAATTGCGAGTGCTAAGCGCGATTCGCTTCGTTACGGTATAAATAGCCAGTTTGCCGTGTATATACCGCGCTAAAATGTTATATCAAGATTCATGCAATTTGCGTTTTACAGGCGCGTGAAATTCAATCTTATAGATATAGGCGAGCGATCTTACGCCGGGTACATCGACGAGACTCTCATTATATTTTAAATACGTTAAGTGTCGTAAAATGAATCTAACTTAACATTATATCGAAACTTTCGTTATGCTCGCATGTACCTCATTAAGCTCTCATTAACGCCGAGATATTTTTCAAGTGCTCGGTAAATCCGCTTTGCGTCACGTTTATTCTTCGCGATAATACAGGAAGGAAAATTCATATTTATACATACTTAATAAAGAAATAAGAACGAAGAAAAAAATTCCACGAGTTGGATATTATATATAATCCTCATATATAAAAACAACGCTTAATTGATAATTATATAAAACATCAATGATAGGAATTGTACGTGCAGGGACAACATGTTCGAAGTTGGAAAAATTAATTTGAGTAAAGAACACATACAAAGAAGAACTTCACATGTTCATCTGTCAAAGATATTTTCTATATAAAATATTATATATACGCAATATATATATATATTTTTGCTTTTTGACTTTGATCGACATATCATCTCGATCAACAAACTTCTTCTGAGTCAGCCTGTATTTATAGCCCGACCTAACTCAACGTCGTGTTTCTTGAGCGGAGACAAGTCTCCGCGGCGCGAGACTAACCGAGTATTTTCGCGTCTAAGCGAACTTTAGCCAGGATTTTTCTGGTTGTCTTTGGAGAGTCTAGTAATGCGCGCAAAAGGAGAGCGGGAGGGACGTCGTATAAAGAACGCGTAGCAGGCTTTCTGCGGCGTAATGAAACGCTTAACGAGCTGTGGGAGTAACTCAAATTCCCTCGGTAAAAACTGAATAGAACTACCGTACGTAAATCCCCGCGGCTCCCTGTACTTCTTCAGCGCCGTGTGACGCGCGGAGAACGAGCGGAATTTGCCCACGCCGTAATTCACGATGGGAGTAGAGAAACGGTAACGCTTGAAAGTAGGAAGCAAAGTATAATTCTAAATACCGTTTATCTTGACATACTTTAAATATCTTAACAAAAAAGGAAACGGGTCTCTCACACAACTCTCGAAAGATATTGACATCTTAAATATATACATGTGTCAGGCTATAAAAATAAAAATTCTCAATTTTCTTTGTAATTTGTACAAAAATATCCGTGCATCTTGAAGATATCTCAATTCTAGTTCTATTAAATATATATTAAATTACTCGTGTTTCACGAGTGACATATGCGTTTCGTTGGTAACCATTCGAAGCATAAGCGATGTGCAAATGGTATCAAACTAGAGCGGATTCATTCGTTCTAGATTATTCGCGGACGAGCGATGCAAAAAGCGAATCCTCCTTCCTTCGTCTCTCTTATTGTGCTATAAATTGCCACAACTGCACGAGACAGCGTTGAAGGAAGAGATCCATTATCTTTGCCTCCTTTTAATCCTAGCTAATAGTCCATTTAATGCTTATTCGGCTTTATTTGCGATTTTCTACGTGAATTAATTAACTGCCGTACGTCGCGAGTATTTTCATGGCTTGTTGGTTTTTTTATAATCCGGAATTCCACATATAATTTTTCATTTGTTTGATACTATCGTGCTTCTCTTCGTTTCTGCAACATTTCGTAGCGCTGTCCTCCGCCATTACCCGATGACTTTTAAAATTTGCCGGAAGTGCAATAAAAACAATAATGGAATACTGAAGGAGAGAGGAATATCGTCGGCGAGGGGAATCACCAGTTTCTAACGGTATTCGAACAATGAAAGGAGCTCTTAGCTGTTGACAACGTATGTCCAATCTGCAAAGTACCGCGATAGTCACGTCATAATTATTTCTTCCGTGCTCGACGAACCGCGTATTTCATTTTCGGAGAGACCTCTTTCGAAGATCTCTTCCGTTTATATTTGATATCGCGTCTATTATTTTCACCTTCCGGAACGAACGATTTCGACGCCTGCGTTTTTTTTACGAGCGTTCGATATAGCGACGGCGCGGGATAAAAACGCTCCGCCACCTCTTTTCTGTGCGGACGCGCCGCGATCAATAACGATTAAATCCTCGTTCCCGGAAGTTATAGGGCGTAATCGGAATTTATGCCCGTGTTCTTGCATAATGCAAAATTACGAGCCCACCGTCATTCAGAGAGGCCAGTTCAAGAAGCAATAGTACACACTTTGCATATCATTTTTCGATAGCTATCTTAATTTATTGCGTTGATCTTAAAATTATATATAAATTTTTTTTTATCAACATAAAAAATTGGTTAAAAATTAAAAAAAGATTTATCTCCCCTACAATAGACATTGCAATTGAATTGTATAGTATGGAATAAATGGATTTATGGAAGAAAGACGAATTTTATATTTTGAGAGATGGATTTCATACAATCCCTTTGAGAAAAATAAATTAAAATTTACTAAAGTTAGCGAATGTAAAAGCGTCACAATATTAATATTAATATCGACAGAAAATACAACGAGAGAGGGACCGTAAATATTTGTTTCCGTAACGATATTGAGGCTGGGCAGCGTAAGCATCGAAAGTCATTAACCGGCGAAGGGGTACGCAAGAAGATTTGCGGCAGAAGACGCCTTGTCAGCAAGACCCTGAACCTCTCTCGTCGGGAATGCTTCTTTGATTCGAAACAAAGTGGATAAAGTAAAGCCGCCGTTGAATCAAATCGCGGTATGCAGGTACGTCACAAGCGATTTCCTTTGCACACGTACATGAGATTATCTTAGCGGACGATAGGATGCACATGTATACTCGACGTTTTATTAATATTGATCTTTTTCGCTTCTCGACAATCAAAAATCAATCAAATTTCGGGTAATTGCTTCGTGTGTGTGTGTCCTTTCTAATAATATCAATTTGTTAATTTGTAGAAACAATATTTTTATAATTGTATTTCTGAAAAATAATACACGCGTAAAATTGCGATAAATAGATTCGTTCAAATAACAGTCTGAAATTTTTTCGTTCAGAACGAAACAAATATGTTTGTTTGAAAATATGGAATAGCATTAAATTATTTATATTAATTTTTATTTTGTAAAATAGATTGCCCAACATTTTCGATATTTTCCGTTACGCGGTATTCAATACGCGATATACTTTTTGCAATTTTCATTCAACAGGAACCAAACGCGCTTTATCAAACACGATGATTCGGTATTTGTGTTATAAAATGTATGTGGATATAGATGAAGAAGAATGCGAAGAAGATGCGAAGATACGCGACAACCGCAGTATATATAAAGCTGTAACAAGGATAATCTTCTTTCCTCATGTCGGTCGTTCTCTTCGAGAAATACGTAACAGCAGAAATTCTTTGGCATACGCTGAATGACGCTGAAGCTTCTGTGCTCGAGCACCTGCGTTCGTATACTTTGGCGATTTCTCAAGCGCATTGAGCGATTCTGTTTTTTTATACGAGAGTATACGAGATGAGGAGAATACGACAAACCGATGTATGTGTGCGACCAAAAAGCCGTAAGTTTTTAAATATATTTTTTATCCACCTTCATTCGTTTAATTCTACGAACAGCGAATTATAATTAAAAGTTTTCTGTACAAAACTAATGATTTGTTTTATTTCATTCTGTTTTCCTTTCATCAATAATTTTAATATCATGAAAGTAATCAATAAAGTTGTATTTTCACATCTACGCGACAAGAGTTAAATTCACATGTTGAAAAATATCTTTGATAAAATCTTTCAAAAGATTTTCTATATAGAGGCTAGCTTGTAATTTCGAGATAAAAGTCTATTCTGCAGGCTATATCGACTTTTAGAACTTCTATAACAAAAAATTAAAACAAACTGGGAATGTTGAGCTTTATGGTTGAAGCTTTTGGCATTTCGATCAATGCTGATCGTTTGTACCGAATCCGGGTTTTCTGCGTGAAAAAAAAGTTTTTCATACATGAACGCACTGCGTGCGTGTAAATAATCAACGAATATATGTTAGTTTTTTATGGCCGCAAATCAAAATAGCATTTACATTTTGTGGATTTGTTTTCAAAATTATTATTATCATCATTCTCATTTAGAAAAATATAATTCACGCATTTTAATTTATATGCATATAGTTTATAGAGAAAAACAAATAAGACCACATGGTTGCAACGTATGTATCTTTTTAACGCGAGTAAACTTTCTAAAATAAACAGTTTTATTGAAACACTCTATGCATTGTATAAAGTTGTATTTCATGTTTGAGAGATAACGATACAGAGTGTTCCACTACTAGAGCATTTCTATTTTGTCACAAATAAAAGAGAGAAAAATATATAAGTAAATAAATATAAAAGAATAAAATCAGTCTTTGTTGAAATCATTGTCAAGAAAACTTTGATTTCGCCGATGAAAATGTAATTAGAAAATATTGTCGAAACACTTTATATATTAACGTATACTCACGAAATATTATGCATCACGATGACCATATAATTCATTTACGAGATTACGGGATTATAATTTTCTCAGCTAATCTAAATTCTACCCGTTTCGACGTGCGGCTTTTACGTTCACTTAAAAGGGAAATATCGTTACAGAAATTTCGTTACATCTACGTGTCGCTCTACTGCCTATGTTGTTAAAACTTTCCCTTCCCGTTATGTATATAATATACAGGGTGCGGCATTTATAGTGACGCGGGCATATTTTTCGGAAACGAAGTGAGATATCAAAAAATGTTTCAGACAAAAGTTGCATGGTTTCGAGGGGGCCACATGATAAAAATATGGATTTGACCGTAAGTGGTCTTTTCAAGGTGAGGTCAACGTGGTCGATGTTTTCTTAAAAGGAACTCCCCATTTTTTATTACATATTCTTATAGCTTACCTCGAGAGCTTTCCAAAACACTATAATAAAGTATTTTTTCATTAAATACTTTTTGAGTTATTTTATATTTTAATCTGACATATTTTGATATAAAAAATAAAATATCTCGTAAAATATTTAGTTTTCGATAATCTTACCGTAATACTTTTATGTACAGAATAATGAGACAAATCAATCAGTAAAAAAAAATAATTGTTTTAAAAAAAACGTATGTAATTATTTACAATGTATTTTTTAAAACAATTATTTGTTTTTCTCTTTACACTAATTGATTTGTCTCATTATTCTGTACATAAAAGTATTACGGTAAGATTATCAAAAACTAAATATTTTACGAAATATTTTATTTTTTATATCAAAATATGTCAGATTAAAATATAAAATAACTCAAAAAGTACTTAATAAAAAAATACTTTATTATAGTGTTTTGGAAAGCTCTCGAGGTAAGCTATAAGAATATGTAATAAAAAATGGGGAGTTCTATTTAAGAAAACATCGACCACATTGACCTCTCCTTGAAAAGACCACTTAAGGTCAAGTCCATATTTTTATCATGTGGCCCCCTCGAAATCATGCAACTTTTGTCTGAAACATTTTTTGATATCTCACTTCGTTTCCGAAAAATATGCCCGCGTCACTATAAATGCCGCACCCAGTATATACGCGCAGAAAACGCATTGCCTACATTCTGGAAATTTCAAGCCGCAGTTAAATCGACCCTGCTTGAAACGAGCATGATTTAATTACGCGAGTGCGACAATTATTTAAATCACCGCGTATCAAATTCTACGCAGCAAATATCGGTCGAGGGGGAGAAATCAATTATATATTTTATATCAAAAATTATTTATGCCCCAAAAAGTAAATTCTAAATAAAACGCGTCGCTGATTTTTATTTTAACAATGTTAAATAAGAGAGAAAAATATCGAGAATCTCAGCCACACGCAGAATATTAAAAAGGAAAATATAATCCTGCGAATTATTTCTCCTTAGCGTGTATAATCAAGACTCATGTCATCGCTTTTCGCGTTATCACTTTTATGCGACGACTCGGGAACGTTAAAGTGGATATAAAATTTATGAATGCTTAACGTCAAGGTAAGATCTTGGACGGTAGACGGTAGAGGATAAAATTATTGGTTTGTATTAGAATGTAAAAACGCTGAATTTTACGGCGTGAAATAGTGCACGCACACATTACCATGAAAAATAACCAAACAACAACTTTTTTAAAGGATATTTTCTACGTTGCCATAATAACAAGTGGGAAATCATTAAAAAGATACATATTATAAAAATAATATGCATTTAACAAGGAGATGGAATTTATCCGACAATATTTGTAAGCCGATTTTTTACTAATGCATATATCTTGTTGCGACGCAAATTTGTAACTCGGCAGTAAAGCGTCTTAGAATTGACATATATCTCAATGATGAGCACCACATGCTGGGGCAGGGCCACAATTTGTAAGCTGTTAGCGAGCTCTGTAGGGATCACGATGACACGAGTCGGGAACATTTCGATCTTCGAGGTCGTAGGTCGTGCGGGACTTAGGGCCGAGAACGAGCTAAGAAAGATCTGTACGGCAGCGAGATCGCATGCAAATATTTACAATCAAAACTAGACGCTATCAAAGTTAGAAAACGAGTTTCCCGTTCTCGCTGTGACTTAATGGCGCGTTAAACGATTGTAGTTAACGGTTGTATGCATTGTGCCAAGCGTATTGCGCCCTATTTCAGTCTCCAGAAGAAAAGTCGATCAGCATAATATGCAGATTAAGAAATTTTATGTTGCTAAAGAAAAGTTCTCATTGATAATTTCGATAACGATTATTATCCTATCAAGAAAAAAAAAAAAAGAAAAAGAAAAAGTGCAATACATTTTTGAGAATAACTCCAGTGCAGAGATGAGCGAAATATATTGAGAATATAATTAAGATCATATAAAATATAAAAGATCATATAAATATAGAATAAGATAAGTTTGTAGAAGTAAACATCTTTATGAGTTTGGCGCCGATACAAAGTATAAAATATCTCGCGTCGTTCAACGGCCAAGTCGATATCACCGTTGCACTGATCACGGGATTTTATGGAAGAAGTATCACGAATTTACGAGCCGCTCTGGTTATCATTCCTTGTCTAGTGGCCGCAAGGGCAAGGTCTTCAGGGTCAACGAGTTCGTGAGCCGGGCGCGATGTCTAGAAAAACGCGCGGAAAATTCTTACGCGTTAACCGGGTCTTTGTATCCGAGGACACGAGGGAAACGAGACGGAGAATGGAACGATAAAGATCTCCTCCTTTGTGCGCGCGCAAATAATGCAGCATGCATCACGACTAGAGAACAGGATTATTCATCACTGTCAAACTAATATTATCCTCAATTATCGATTCCGATAAAAAAATATTTAATCAAATACATGCTTTCGACGTCGAATTGCTATTCGAAAAAATTATTTACATTTTTTCGTAAATTATTTGAAATTTTACATCTACGTCAGATCATGCGGACGATCTCGTAGCTCTCTTCCGTAGATGCGGATCCTACGAAAAGCGTCGCCCGCGTTATTTTGTTCGTAATACGTCAGCAGGTCGCCTTGAAGACGCGTAGCCTTGGATATCGACCGACCGACCCGGCTCGACTCGACTCAACCTTCGCCATTCGACGGTGTATTCGCCCCGACTGTTAGTTCTCGCTCTTTCTCTCTTTCTCTCCCGCTCACCGTCCACCCCTCCGCGTTCCACGACGAGACACGGCCTCAGCCCTAAAGACGGCATAGGCCGTGCAAACGCCGTGCAAACGCCTACGCCGACTGTTTCGAGAGACCCTGCGGCTGTATCCCACGAGTTGCAAACGCGGCGAGAGCTCGGCGAGACTTGAGGGGTGTCTAGCAACTACCCCCTTTTCGTCTCGGTCCTCCTCGTATCCTCGGGCGGAACAGTGCTAATTCCATCGGGGGAGGAGGGAGAAGGGGAGCGGATTAAAATCACGATGAATTATTTTTAACCAAACCCCGACGCGACGACGCTTATATTTCGAATATATGCCTCGTGGTAAATAACATTAATCTTGATTGTTGATATAGCCTGTTATTACCCCTATCCTGTCTTCTCCGCGTGTTTGTCATAGGGTGCGACCCTACTAATTCCGTTGGGACGAATTAAGCACACGCGATGAATTGCTCATTCGATTCTGTCAGGTGACTGTAATTTTTTTCACGCCTCATTCTCTTTCTCTCTCTTATCGCGTAATCGTCGTTTGCGTCAGAATTTGAAAGCTAATCAAAAGCACGAACGTGTTTTAACGAATGCGGCGCAACGAAATATTTATCGCGATCGACGCGAAAATGGCGGGTGACGGGTGATCCCTCGTCGTTACAGCTGCCATTCTTTTAGTACGCGTCCCGGTATCTGCTTCCTCGCAAACTCCTGGAGTATCTTCTTTCCCCTTCAGTCACAAGTCGGAGCTTCGTGCTTTACAGTTCTTTGTCACGGGTTTCCCTCCCTACTCGCCATCTATATCTCTCCAACGAGAATTCGACGTTGACTTTGCTGTCGGGATCCGTCGCGTCGCGACAGATTATATATAAAAAAAAAAAAAAAAAAGCAAACATTTAAAAAGCCCCACGCCCC
>NW_021848556.1:361289-400534 GCF_003651465.1 Formica exsecta
AGACATTTGAAAAGTCGCACGTCTCCGAACCCATTAACGCTAGACAGATCAAACAGGTAAGGTAAAAGTGCACATTATCCTACGGATTATCCGGGAGAAAAAAAACTGCTGTCATCTTCTATTTCGACAAACTTGTTTAAATCTTTTATTTTGTGCGCAATAAAAATTTAATTTAAAAAATCAAAATAGAGTCTCCTTTTTTATATTAATAATTTAATATCAAAGAAATAATTTTTATAAGTATAAAAATTCGAGAGCATTGTCCAAAAATTAAGAGCGAAGACTTATCTCTTGTGTGTTGTTCCGTCTGTTAAAGATGACGAAGTAATGCTAAACGTATATAGCTATGCCATACAGAATTTTACAGAAGTATTCAGGAGAAATATATTACGCTTGTATATCGAGACGAGATGCAGCCTCAGGATTTCTATGCATACGGCTGTCTATATTTTTGTACCATGCGACGCGGGTGTCGCCATATTACTCAAAGAGAATGCACGACGCGTAAATATACGCAAAAACAGAGGCAAGAGAGAAATGACGGCAGAGATAAGGGTGCGAGAAATATTCTGTCTGCAACAGTCTACGGAAAACGTTCTCTATCGAAGAATATGTATATAATCTCGATTTTCGTCAACTAAAAACTTGTAAACGAAACGTCTAATTATAAAACTCACACCACCACATGTACAAAAATTAAAAAAGGATAATAACAATAATTGCGTGAGGATTCGTAATCTTATCATTTAAATATACGTATTTTAAAAGAACTTCTGTAATCTTAGTCAACACATACGCACAATCTACATGCTGATCGATCCTAAGCTCCTCATACTAATCAAGAGGATCGATACATCGTTTTAAATCGTCATAAATTTAAATTGCAGACACATCAAATCCGACGATTAAGTTACCTAATAAATTCAGCGTGGCATTTACGACAATAGTTAAATGGTTAACCGCTTGCTCTCGATTAAAACGCCATCCTTGTCGCGCGTTGTCAAGTATTTTACACTATAAAATGATTCCGAACTCAATTACTCCGATCGTACCACGAGCTTAAGGCAATCAGAAGCTCGCAATGTTTTCAAATGCCGCGACAAAATGCAGTGGCACTGTATACACAATTAAAACAGACAAATCTCCAAAGATTATTACATCGACTGTAGATAATGATATTTTCGAAATTATCCGATTTCGTAAAATTGTACGGATTTACGTCATTTACCACGTAAATCGCAATTTCCTGAGGGAAAAGACGCCGACAAATATTCGTAAATACTTGTGCTTATTCCATTACTTTTATACGAGATAGCTTTTAATGCGACGTCCGTGTAACCGACATCTTCCCTAGCGAAACGAGAAAATTGCTCATGCACTCCTTCCGATCCTTGTTCTCGTCCAGCGGCCCTTCTAAAGTTTCCCGTTCGTTTAATCGTGATAAATTTCCTCGTCGCGACGCCTTTCCGCCGCCGCTACCGGAAAGCCGGAAGCGACGACGACAATCAGAACTTCAGATCGAGAAGTATATTATTCGTACCAGTCACAACTTTTATGAGAATCTCTCTCAAATTTTCTTATTTATGTACTTTTACAGAGACGGATGATCGCGACGATCAGCCGCGATCGCGCAATTTGAAGAACATAATCCGAAGATCTCGAGATTTTTATCGATAATTGCGTATTCTTATCTATTTACTGAAGCGTGTTATTTATTACCCGTTACCCAAGGTTCAATTACAGGCAAGATCGACGACGATTAATTCGGGTCGACGAGGTCGAGGCAGAAAAGTGTTGCCTTTACGAATTCAATGTCTCGCTTATTTATAAGAGCGAGTGAGTCTTCTCATCTCTCGTCACACTCATCAGCAAAAGTCCGTCACATCGAACTTCTTAATGGCAAGCGATTTCAGCTTATTGCCAACGTCGTTCGTCTTGCTACAGACTTGATTGCCAAAGTTACAGTAGCGTACTTAATTCCGTTTATCGTGAAAATCCCCTCGTTTCCCCGGAAATTTTTTTCTTAATGGCACTCCCATTTCGTAGATACTTCAAAGAACGAGACAGAAACAGAGAAGGAAGAATCTTTCGACTTTTCGATAAAAGTCATCATTTTACTTGAATGAAAAAAATTTATAAAACAGTACGAGAGAGCATTGTGTCGAGATTTAATTAAAAATTTAGTCCGTTTTTCATACTTAATTAAAAATTTTACTCGCTTCTCGAGAAGGCCTTACTGCGGCGATTACGCTAAAAATATATATATGTGTGTAACACTTTATTTCATGGCTAAGTATTTTGTTACATGATTTTTCCACAAATCTTTCCTTCAAATTTTGATGCCCTTCTGTTCTCTATTTTCTATGCTAAAAGATATAATACCGTCAAAGCGTGATGGTGATATCTCTCAACAGCGTGACACGGTATCCGATGTCCAATATCCAATATCCTATTATGTGTACGATGTACGAGATCCACGTGCGCGACAACGTACGCATACACGCACGCACATTTGCATTCATTAGCTACGGACGATCATTAAAGTAGACATTTCTCTTCCAGATAAATGTTAAGGTAAGTATCGATTTTTAATTTTTTTAGTATAAGAGAAACGAGCACGCCGGTAAATCAATCAATGCACATATCTGTTGCTTTTTTTCTCTTACGTATCGTTATCCTCAAGCTTATATTTACTTTATATATAATCGCAACACTTTCCTGTTTCGGTAACCCATAAAATTTTCCATGCCGGTCCTTTTTCCACCCGAGATATAATCTCGGACACCGTTTCCACGCCGCACCACGAGAGATGGTAATCATACGCGTCATTAGGCGATCTAACGCTAATAGTCGATTTCAGATCCCGATGGGATTCACGATTGAACCAGGATATCGATACTATAACTTGGTTGTGCTTCGTGAAACCAAAAGCGAGGGATTTAAGTTAATTTGCATATTAGCTCGGGCACATCTCTTTTTCGGCAATCGTATTATAAATTCGAGCTGCGATTGCATTTTGTATCGATTATTTACCATTTGGAATTAATAAAATAGGCAGAAAGGTATAACAATGATCAAATTGAAAGCATAAGCATGTTTACTAAACTAATAAACAAGATTATTCGTCAAATTCAATCATTATTATATTTGTAAATTTTATGAACGGTTAATAATTGATATATGTGTGTTTGTTTGTTTGTGTATGTGTGGGGGAGAGGAAAGTGTAATGGCAAACGCTCTGCCTGGATTTGTTTCAACCGCAACGAAAAATCAGGTTAATTCCCATGAGAAGAATATCTGCGCTAAACAAAATCGAAACTGTCATTTCCGCGGTCCTTCGTCCCATTTTCTAATTCGGCCGAACGCAGAAGAGCGTTAATTAATTCCGAATCGGCAAATAGGTAAAGTAAATTGGATTTACGCAAGGAGGATCAAATAACGTGCAATTGGGTCAACCGATGCGAAAGAGGACAGGATTTCTGTCTTCGAGGCATCGGCACGAGGCAAAACGGGCCCCGTATTCATTATCGGGTCGTTGTCAATTGTGGCCGCCGTCGTCGCTGCCGCGAGGGCTCGTTTGCATACTATCGCCTCTGGAATTGAATTATTGTCGATTTAGACATATTCGTGTCGAGTGGTCGGTCGCGCGACTCGAGTCTTCCCCGAATTGATAACGCGACGGGGGTTTGACGTCCTGTCAACCGGAGAGGATTTACAATGCACGCGAGAGGCGGGAAGGGAGGGAAAGGGTTCGTCGATTGCAGCGGGCACCGATATGCCTCCTTTGTGGACGATAATGTCTAATATAGGCGCGCTGAATGTCGTCGATGCGACAAAGCGTCGTCTGCCGTCTGCTCCGCGATATACTTTCGACGAATATATAATATATTCCATACGGAGATAGGAAAGTGCGTATCTGCGATATATTTCCGCCGTGCTACACATCGATTCATAGCAACCGTTTTCCGTGAATATAAATATTATACGAATATATGCAAGACAGAGATTCATAAAGAGTGTTTCTCTTTCAAAGATTACATGTCTTGAATGTCGGCGAGATGGAAAGCAAAGATTAAATATTTTGGAATTCCAAAAAAAAATTTCAAGATTACATAATGCTAGATTTTTTTTTTTTTATGGAGATAATAGTTTTTCCATTATAATATTTTGTTAATTTATAATAACAAGAATTTTGCATTTTATGTTTGATAATAAAAAAAAAAAAGATATGGTCTTTCAAATTAACTACTATTTTTTTCTAAAGTATAATACCTTATCTTATTTCTATAAGAATTTCCCATTTTTTATTTCTCTAATTTTTCTAATTTTTTAAATTTTTCAACATATCTTGAAAACTTTCTAATACTCTGAAGCACGCATTGCTTAGAATTTATATTCGAGAATATTGAACTGAAAAAAAATCGATGAGAATAAAGGGTGATAAAAAAAATCTGCACTCTCCTATCGTTGAATCGTTGCCAGAACAAGAATTTGATAGCAAATATATCTCGCCCATTGTGCAATAAGCACACCGTCGCAGACTATTTCAGAAAGAAGAAAAAAAATTGCAGTACGTCGGGTGATACTACCGCAATGTAATAAACACGAGACGCTACGAGCTAAGTGCCAGGATGTTAAGGACGTCACCGCTATCCTTATTTCGCGCCCCGTCTGACCCGAACTAATCAGCACAGCCAGCAATAATTACATTATATTAACAAAGTTACGTGCCAGACTAACTCTCGAGCCGACGTCGATGCATGGTAGACTTCGAGAGCCTGGCCTATCCATCCCTTCACATATTCGTCTACCTAAGATCGCGTATATAAGCTCGTACGAGGCGAGTACGAAGCACTAGATAAACGAGAGCGGGAGATGGAAGCCGATAACTTCGCGACATTTCTGTTATCGAATCATAAAAATACAATATAAATACATAGATAATGCGTAAAATTTTATCATTGTATCTATCTGCGGCAGAAAATTAGAAAATGGGCATTTGATCTGCCAAAGCAATAATATTACTATGGAAATGATCAAATAACAACGTTGTTATCTAGATTGATTTAAACAATTCCAATGTGCAGGAAATGATCAAATAACAACGTTGTTATCTAGATTGATTTAACCAATTCCAATGTGCAGATAGCGACTTAATTAATATTTTTCCCGGATATTTTGTTTATATTATTTATAAATGAATTTCTGTACAATATTTTCTACTCAGCGTATTCGTCGCGAATTGCATTTTCCTTCCCCTCCCCCCTCCCCAAGGCGAACGACAGGACGCATTACACCAGAAATATGTCTGAGTCGGCTGGTAGATACATCGAGGGCACAATTCCAGACTGGTTGATCCGAGGATTAGACGACCTTGGTGGCTGGTCCATTGCCAAGCCGATCCGCGTATTTCTTCCTTATCTATAGATACCTTGGCAGATGACGTCAGTTCCGTTCAGATAGGCCGTGCGCTACTCTTCAGGATCGTACCCGCCAGCCCTTTAATCCGTTTGATACTGGGATATACAGCCCTTTCATTCTCTTTCCTCTCCGAGAACGGGATTCCTACCGTCTATCTCGATAAAGATAGAAACACGATAGCCCCTCGATTGGAATTTTATCGATGAATATGTCTGTCGGAATCTTCGCCCCGTCATATCCGGTACAACTTTTTATTTTATTATCGTGAAACTTTCAATTACAACTAAAATTCTCGTACGCAGTAGCTTCATATCAATATCAAGATCGTTTTCATAAAAATATATCAATAATCACATATATAATATATACTTGTTTTAATATACGATTTTTTTCTATTATAATTTATATCCTACTTTTAATAAATAAATTTTTAAGCTCTACACAGGGATAAATAAAATTCATCTGCCGAAAAAATAGACCGAGAGCGTTATTCCAACATGGTTACCTCTATTTCGCATCGTAAAAAATTTAAATCGCGATTTTTTACAATGCGACAAACACAGATCAATTGCATCCATCTATGCTACATTCATCCATGGAAAAATACATAAAATAGCCAATCTCGCCCCACATCAACTTACAAATATATGTGTTTATTACGAGTATATAAAATGCGAATTTGAATCCAAATAAAATGTCATAAAAAAAAGTAAAATGATAAATTCTAAATAATAATGTTTAAATTGCCACAGCAATAAGAATATTATTTTATACTATCCGATTGCTATGCTAGTCTAATTATGAGAGAAAGAGAGAGAGAGTTATTTATGACGTATTATTATTATATTCAAGAACTGAGATGTACGCGCACCTAGAATATGCACGAGCATGTTTTTTAAATGTCAAAGATTGCAATATTTGATAGAAATGATTAATGCCTCCTTAATAAAAAAATGCATTTCTTTAATAAGACAGTAACAATCTCGATAGCTTTCTGGATGCCATTTGAAAATCCCATCATCGGGAGTAATTCGTAGTTTCTCATCGTTGATGCAACGAGCCGCGGCTATCGGTCGAAAAACTTTAAGACGCGAAGAGACCGGCAAATCCAGATTATCGTTAGAACAAACGCTCGCATTAAACGGGATTAATTAAAAGTTCTTGCCCGCGCCATCCTTAGATGCGTAATAAATTTTTTATATCCCGCGTACGAGAGAGGGAGAAGCGGTCGCATTCGAAGAAATCCCACGAATTTCGCCATGAATTTTATCGTGAAACGCTCGAACAGACCGTGTTTTCCCCGAAGGCGGAGACGGCGGCCATCGGCAGATGCCGGGAAAATTGGATGTAGGAATCGCGGGGGGCCGCGAAATCGTCGGATAAATTGAGATTGACGGAAATGTCGAATATTTTCGATCTCGAACGCGCGAGCGCAATCGCCGGCGAAAGTGCTCTTATTTAATTTACAACCGGTGTCGGCGCCGACTATCCGCGCCGGAGATAGAGGGAGATCTAAAAATGGAGAGCGCGAAAAAATCGTTCCGCCCGATGACGACTGGCAACATGAAAACAATAATAATCAAATTTTTTTCATTCATCTTTCTAAATTTTCATAAATATTTTAAATATTGAGAGACTCTATGTTTGAAATATAAACTGATAATACTAAAATGTAAAGTTATATTTAATGTCATTGTTAAACAATAATGGGATACAATGATGCGAAATCGGTGATTGTGCAACTATAACAAAGCACAAATAGAGCAGTGCCAATAATCGGATATCTGGCTATCAAGTGCTCAAGTATGGTCAAGAGTGTTTTCAAGTGGGAATATAACGATAGAGCTCTCTGATCAGTCTCGAACTGCACATTCAAAGCTCACAAAGGCATATAACAGGCATTCGTATTCATTGCATATTAGATTCGAGTCGTATGAGCTGTTCTAGTACTCGTCTAAAGCAAACGATTTGATTATCTATATCTATGTTAATCATAATAAATACCGCAGAAAAAAATATAATAAAAAATTTTTTAAACATTTTGTGTTAAATTAATAATTTCTCAAACAATCTCAATGATAGAAAAAAATTAATCATTACTATATGCTTCGAAACTCGCAAGATTAATGAAAAATTTAAAAAATTTGTGATAAGAAATTTTTAAAAAATTTTGGGACATCTATTTACAATTCATTTTGCGAATTAAACTCTGTCAAATCATTGAGAGTGCTGGCGATATTCACGCGGATAAAAATCCGTCGAAATTTTTCGGCGAGAAAAATTTCAATCTCGCGAGATGAGATCCTTGCATCGGTTCGCTTCCTGAGGCAGGAGGCATGATACATACGTGTGATACATCAAAATTCTAATGTTCAAAGAAGATAGCACGATGCATACAAGGCATGCACAAGATGTTTCAGAAATTGCGATCCTTTTCTAAAGCATTTAAAATAAACTAGGTTGATAATAATTATATATTTAGCTGAATGTCGGTACACGAAATTCTTTTTTAAATCTTTTTCAAATTTTAAATTTATTCAACACCGCTGCATTTATGGTTGATGTATTCTTTCGTAATAAAAATATCGATTATATATGTGGTATATTATACTATTTTCTCAGAAACGATAACAAATTCTTCAAGAGAAATACCAAGTTTTATTGCGTGTCGAAATCCGTATGATATTTTCTCTGCAATCTTTTTGATACGCGAATACTCGTGATGTCGCAATAATGCATCTACCTCGATAGCACTCGAATCAAAACGATCCTACGCTATATCTCCGAGCACGCAGGACAAAGGGAATTCATTTTTATTTACTTCTCGCTATTGTAAATCTCTTCCTCTATCGCGAATCTCTTTGTACCAGCTTAATATCGATTGAACCTTTTATAGCTCGACTAAAAAAAAAATTCTTCTAACAGCCGCGAGTAATATTATTTTTCCCCGTAAAAACTTCAGCCGCAAAGAGAAGTTTAACTGACAAAAAAAATTCGATTTATCACGCCGAAATATTTACGAAGCACTCAGAGCTTTAGTTACTCATTCCATTTCGTTCTTTTCGCGAAATTAATAGCGATTATGCATTTTATTCGAATATCGATAACGAGCATTATCCCAATGAAAGCTTCGAAACTGAATTCAACTCGGAGCCAGATTACAGGTAAAGTCAGAATCCACATTGCATGCTGCAATGACTACGCTTCTCGTTATATCATTCAAGGTCGCGCACCTGTCGTTATCGCTTTCCCTTTGTTAAACCCATCCCTCTCTAGGATATTCGATGACCGACCGGTCAAGTCGAGAGCTTTGAGGGAGCCTTAACGTAATGATCGATTGTGCACGGCCAGCTCAGAAGAAGCCGAACGTCCTCCTCCTTGCTTCTGCTTCCACGCACCTTCATCCTCGTTTACCCTTTGTAAACCCTCCTTCACCCCGTCATCCTACCTTTGCTACCACCGGAAGCGATCCCATCCCCGATGTACGCCCGCCTATATTGCCTCTTGCCTCGTCGCATCCTCATTACGTTCGCCGCCGCTATCGTCTCCATCTCGTCGAATCGCCCCCTCATCCCATCTCCCAAAATGTTATTACGTCGCTCACGCACGAACTGCGCTCCGGAGTTACGTGCGGCTTGATGCCGCGCGCAAGTCCGCTGCACTACTCCTTTTTTATCTCAAATCTCTTACCCATCGTTTAATCTCTTTCCCCCGATCGTTTTCATTTTCTTACAAAATAAAATTTCCTCGCGAATATAATAACAACAACTACATAATTGTATGGCATTTCCAACATGACTGATCTCTTTCTTTGCAATTATATGTGTGCGTGTATCAGTTCCAATTTTCGTAAATTCATTATTTTTCGAGATTATAAAGTAAAAGAATTTAAACTCACCAGTACGATGCGCAGCGGCGGAGTTGCAATACACAATGATGATCTGTAAAATAAAAACATTCTAGATTATATATTTTTCTTGTGTGCGTAAAAAAAATATATATATATATACATAAGAAAAATTTCTAAAATAATTAATATTTAAACATTTTCATTTCTAAATTATTAATTAAATCTTTTAAATATTAGAATATTAATTAATATTTAATTATATTGATTGCAAATAAATTTTTTATTCGTTTTTCACATAAATATTTAATAAAATAAATTGTATATAATCACAAAGAAAAAATTTTTTAAACAAACTTTGAGAAGATATAATAAATAATTAAACAACAAATAATTAAATTAATTGCTTACCCAACGATCACTCCGCCGTTGCCCGATGTCTCCCTGGACCTCCTCCTCCTCTCTTATCATCCCTTGCTATTCCTTCACGAATTGCACTCACTCGTGAAAACGCGGTTAATTACGATCAGCAAAATACGACGAATAAATCGCACGACACTTTGTACGACAGTCCCGACTTTAATCACATGCGATACGCATTTTATTATATCCATGAGAGAACAATGCGAAAATTGCGATTCGCTCAAAAATCACGCACCACTTCTGCGGTAATGCTACTTTTATTCCTTGCGATATTGTTATACGATGTTCGTTTATCGAAGAGAATTTATCAGTTGCGCGAGCTGACGATCGTCAATTGTAATAATCGCATTTCGAAGATAATATGATTAATATTATATATCGATACGCAGAGCAGCTTACGTCACTGTCTACTCCTCGCTCGAGTCTCGCCGCGCGAATGACAGCAAGGTCAAGGCCGCGCGCTGTTATAAACAATCGCATTCCTGAGACGTACGCCGCGCGCGACACGAGAGAGAGAACACACACAAAAAACACTGTGTAATATATGATTCCATCACAAAATATTTAACGTAATTTAATATTTAATAAATATACGCGGAACATGTTATGTATATTCTATGGCGGTGATCGTTTATTACATGACTTTTGGATACTTTAATCATGTGTATTATTAAGCGTTCGCAAATTCAAAAATGATTGACAGATTACATCTAAATCGACGAAAACACAAAGCAAATTATGTAACTATATTCTGAAAATTCAGGAATATTTAAAAAGATAATTGTTGCCCATAAATGTCGCAATAAAATAAAGATTTATATTACTTTCCATTCTCTATCGTTAAATAGCAGCCCTCACGATTAACTAATTCTCGCGATTGATGACTTTTTTAAACGTACCCGGGGCAATAGTTATTTATCGAAGCAGGTATTTCTCGCGATATATTCATTCGAAACATTGAAATCAGAGATAGAAATCCGAATTATAAATAATTGTTTCACTGTGGTATTTACTAGCGATAAGAGCGTTAAATATGTTCGAATATAAATATCTTTCGCCTCTCGTACTTTAAATTTTTCGCCGATTTAAATGTAATTTGCTAATCGTTTTCGAATTGAGATATACGCAATAGTGTGTACATACGAATTGCAGGATCGAAATAACTCGAAAATAATCCAATACCATGATACATCAATACGATATTTAATAATCGTTGAAATACGTTAATTAAAAATCGTAAGAAAAATTAGGTTTATGAGAGGACTTGATGGAATCATTATCAAAGACTGCCAAGAACATTATGGATGGAACATATATAATATATTTTCTTTCATATACGAACATTGATCGGATAATCTTTTCATCTCTCTGTCTCTGCGCGTCAATCCTAGTCATTTTCTCTGATATTTTTTCATTGTAGTAGGGCGCACCCATTACGCCGTATTGACATGTCAATCATGACCTCGTGACTCGTGACTTTGCCATTCACACATAAGACTCGAGCAAATAAACAGCAGTGCGAGCTTGCTCCATATATCGTTGTATTACTCTTCAAAACACGATCGCGAAAAGATGCCAAACGCGATTCATATTCTATAATTCAAGTAACGAAAAAATTATTTCACGGTATTTAAACCGGTTGGAAATTTATTACGTTTGCAATATTGAGTTTCGATAAAATATTTTCCAATAATCTATTGATCTTAAGTAGCCTCTCGCGTAATATCACGTAACATGAGGGTTATTAATCGATGTCATTCTCGTATTTTCCAGTCATTGTGAAATCATCGCGAACACAGTACGAATCGACTTTGAGTCAAACTACATCGCAACATATTTAATTATTAAACATAATCGTTATTAATCTCGTATCTTAATTTTTATCTATCACGTATCATATAAATTCTTGTATATATCGTAATTTGTCAAAGAGCATATTTCGCGAGATTTATTGAAATTCTATTATACAAACTATCGACTAATTATAGTAAATAATTACCTAATTATATTCTCAGATATTGTGATTTTCTAGATATTTATTTTTAATTTTAACTTATATATTTATTTATATTTTATAATCTTTTATCATATAATGCAAAATATAATAAAGTTCCGCTTTGGGAAATAGCTCGGTACACTTGCGTGGATCAATCGCAAGAATTAATTAATCGCGCGGATTGATAACTTTTAATTATTCGTAGAGAATTCGTGTTTGGCATCTCGAAGCATTTTTGAGGATATATTTCGAGAGATAATACGAAAATTATTCTAAAATGCGGTCCTATATTATTCATTAGCAAGTAGCATTGTTGCAGCGTTTGATTGCGCGATTTTCGAGTAATTACCGAGATTGTAATTTCGTGTAACGTAATATTCGCGTTATTCTTTGTTGCTGCAATATAATAAAGTGCGCGTCGCGTATGATTAATATCAGAAATGCCGTGCAAAGTATCGCGCGATTAAAGTGCAGTATTCTGCTAATTAGTGCACGTATGATCGTAATTAACTACATTGTCGCGAGTGTCATGTGAATGCAGTCAATGTAGAAGCAGTAAAAGACAAAGAGAGGAGCGGGAAGCCCCGGAAGACATCGAACGACGACGTCTATGAGGTAAATTATTATACACGTTAATTATATTAAAATAATAGCATTTAATTTTAATCATTTAAACATAGCCTGTAATTGACCAATTTTAAACCCTTACATTTCAAAAGCTATCGCTTGAATATTGACACATTCCGTATCTGTTCAAGACTGCTTCAATTTGTCTCAGAGATATTCATTAAATGTATTTAAGGAAACATTAATTGTAGTAATTTATTTAGAATAGAGATTTCATTGTGAGAGACGGAGAGAATAGGTAGACGGTAGATAGGATCCAGCAGACAGACGGGATACATAAAACCGACAGAAATAATTAATAATCCTGTAGATGACGAATTACGCCTTGACGTTCTGGCTTGATTAATCGCCATCGGTTTTTTACAATACGCGACGTTTAAGATGAAAGAAAAGCCTTTGAGAAAACCGCTGTCTTAAGCGTCGCCGCTTTGGTTTTTGCGCATTGTTCTAAGAAAAACAACATATATAATAGCAGTCGCCTGCTTTTTGTATAAATGAAAATGCGCCATTGACAAGCTAAATAATGTTAAATCATTTTAAAATTAATAATTTTAAGAAATAATTTAACTACGTAAATTGCTTTTCTTTTTGAAAATATTAAACCACGAAATATTTTTTTAGAGACATAAATTAAACATAAATTACTCACCTCTTTCTTTAAACAAAAAAAAAAAAAATATTTTAAATTCTATAAGAGAAAGAAACTCAGAAAGTACATTTTTTATACCATCATATTTCAACTTTCAACTTTTATGGACATAGTTTAATAAACATATTTTAGCACAGCGAGTTATATAAAATTAATATATTAATAAAATTGATATATTAGTGAGCATTAATATAATTTATACAACGTTATAAGAATGTCTCAAGTGTATACTAAATATCAGTCATGCTTTACTGATACGATAATCCCAATAACTTGAAAAAATTCGGGCTATAGGCACTCCCTTCGCGCCCGAGATGTCTTTATCACGATGAAATATTCCTATAATACCGCTTTGTTCGCCCACGCCGCGATCTATACCGTATATAGGCAAAGCCCTTTCTGCTTTCACGACCCTCTCTCCATTTAATCCGGCCAAACCTCCCTTTTTCGCAAAGAGAGAGAGAGAGAGAGAGAGAGCAACCGGCGTTTCTATATAGCGTAGTGTCTGCACGCAAAAACATGGTTTAATGCTGTATATGTATAGCACCCACGCTCGCGCGCGCGACCCGTGAGAATTTATTTCCGGATTTACTAAACAGCCGCTCATAGGTAGCCGGATAAATATTTAATTGCGTGAATTATTTATTATGCTGTAGAAGGCGACCTTCGTGCATTGTCCATTCTCTCTCCCCTTCCTCCTCCTCCTTCTTCTGACCTAAACTTTGCAAGTTGCGACCATATACTCTTAGCTCGATGATATTTATGCCTCGACGTGGCATAAGTTTGAGAGTTTGCTACACGGTATGTGTAAGGTGTATCTGACTAATCGTCTATCTTTTCAAAAGTAATTATTTTTTATAATTATTAGCGATCTAATAATTATAAAAAATGTATTCATTAAAATGTAGAGAATATATTTAAAAGAATTTAGTAAATTTTTAAAAAACCGATTAATTTCATCATGCAAAAATATTTTTTAAACGTGATTATTTTCCCTTTAAAGATATACATACACGTATCTAGCATTGATCAATAACCAATCGCGATAATAATTTCATAAATATTAAATATCATAAAAATTGTATATTAACGTAAGATCAGTTGCGTCTGCGATCAATTAACGTAATAAATCAATTGTCCGAACGACCGAGCTGTGTCGATCAGAGATACAATGTGGTAACAAATGCAATCAAAGAAGGTCGGAACACAAAAGTTGGAGATAAAGTTTTGCCCAGTCTGAAAGAATCATTGAGAGAGGGAGAGAGAGAGAGAGAGAGAAGACGCAACTTCATCGCATACATCACGATAAGCTCTCCAAGCTCGCGTGTGCCCTACATGGATCACCATGGAAACGAAAAGGAAGCTACTCAGGACCCGGGAATTCCTCGCGAGGATAACTCGAGTACGGTTGTAGTCACGTCGCGAGGATTCGCATAATATTGTGCGCACGCGACGAGAGATTGTGTCGCGGAAAGAAAATTGAGATGAGCATGTATGAAGCTGTCGGGAATGGCGAGAGCCATTGTTGTGTGCCACAAGATGTCTTAAATATTTTATTTTACAAAGAAAGCCGCGTCCTGCGATAAAAAGTACTTCATGACGTCGTAAAAAAAATTTATACAACGAAATATATTCGGAAAAAGCGCTTCCTTTTTATTCAGTCGGTCGCACGTATTACTAGCCAGTATAATTCACTAGAAATTCCAGAAACAGACGTAAAATCTAAACAAAATTACAAATCAAGCGAGAGAAATGTTCAGAAATATATTATAATAAGAGAGAATGAATTTGAGGTGATTTTATTCGCGAAATATACCTTGTGTGTTTATATCAGGTGCGTTAAGTCGCATCTGCAAAATATTGATTTTTCACATCCTCTTACTTAGTTTCTCAAGAGACAAGATTCTTGATATTTTCTTTCTGACTCACTTCGCAGAATCCTCGCCTATAAATATTCCGCGCAATCTAAAAAGAATTCCCCGACCAGCTTTCTCGAAAATTCTCGCTACGACTCCCACGATTGTCATATAGCTGGATGCTATTTCGTAACATCTTATACGCAAACGAAAATTCGGACATATGTAGATCTGTCGTTCTTACTTGGCGACAATTTTACAAACGAATACATCGTCGCGTTCATATAAAAAAGCGCACCTGGTAGCTAAAAACTTGATAAATACAACAATTTGGGATTTATTCGAGCATAAAGCACGTTTGACATGCCAGGTATCTTTCATTCGAACATAAAGCGAGATCACAGAGGAAAGACGAGGGCGCGATGAGTATATCTGTTTGCGTTTTGCGACTCGAGGCACGTTTAGCACGGCAAATTTCAATCTTCCCTTAAAGCCCCTAGTGCTATTTCGTTCCGAGGACGCAGCATCGTCAGGTCTCGTCCATTATTCGCACGCTAGACACACATTGACCGAAGTGAGACAACGGCGTCTCTCACTCATTCGTCGGTGAACCATTGTTTCGAGAGCGTAAACATCCACGATACACGTGTGTAGATATGCGGATTGTTTCCACTCTAAAGGCGAGATTGGCGGAATATTTTCAGAATCGCATTACACGGTTCGACCAAGAGGATTATATAGATTAACTGATGCACTAATAAATTTCGCTCTCTCTTTCTCTCGATCATATTTTTGTGCGCGTCGTCCGCGCTGATGACAATTTTTGTGGATTAAATTGAAATATCAAAAAGTTTTTGTGGATTAAATTGAAATATTAAAAAGTTTTTGTGGATTAAATTGAAATAATAAAACAATCCGCATAAATGTATAAAGTATAAAAAGATAAGCTTACTTTTTAATAATTTTTTACAGATAAATATAATACTAGTAATATGAAGAAAATCTTCATTATGCAAAAAAATATAAAGCATATAATACATAATGTTAACAAGTTTTCTTCTGTTGATACTTTTTTTGAATAAATTTGAAATAAATTATCATGCGGGGGAGGACGGATAAATATAATACTAGCAATATGAAGAAAATCTTCATTATGCAAAAAAATATAAAGCATATAATACATAATGTTAACAAGTTTTCTTCTGTTGATACTTTTTTTGAATAAATTTGAAATAAATTATCATGCGGGGGAGGGGCCTCTTATATAACTCTATTTTCATATCAAGTGAAAAGCGCAATGCGTAAGAGGCTCGTGCCTGTTTATGGCAAAAAGATTTATCGCCGGTTTTGTAAACGCGAGGGTCGGATTGTAATTTCTACCGTGGGCCTCATAAATAACCAATCAAACTCGTAATCGTACGCACGACGTCAAAAGCAAGGCTGGCGCGCCCCCCTCTGGAGAGGAGGGTGCTTTCGGCACCCTCAGCGATGCGCGACACCCGCCGCGCTTTCTCGCGAAGGTTGCGGAAGAGAGCCTGGCACTTTCTTTGTTCCTGCTCGAATCTCCCCTATCCCGTCTCATTGTGCAACTAAATGAGGATTGAGAAAGCAGGGAGATGCTGCTCCGATACCGGGTGAGGCCTAGTGTCTCGTGTGTGCGTGCGTGCGTGCGTGTGTGTGTTTGTCGAAAGATCCAGTTTGCAAGTTGGTCGGGAGGGAGACTGCTTAATGAGCCTTCACCACTTTCAATCCTGCCAAAAGCATAGAACGATTGTGAGTGAGATCCTTAACGCGTCGCCTTACAAAGCATCCGCGCATCATCACAAAAGCTGCTAGATAATAAATTTATTAACGTTCGGATGTCGGTCGATATACGTACGAATAATTAGCTCGGAATGACAAATAGCACTCGCAAGATAATGATAATATTATAATTAATTTATTATTTTGTCCGCCATTGGAGAGAATCGGGATAAGATATTAGATATCCTCGCAATTTTCATCTGTCAGACAAGATTTTAAGAATGATATTTAAATCAGGTGGTTTGGGGTTCCAGTCGACCACAGCGTAATTTCAGAAATGCACGAGTGACGGGAGAAAAAAAGAAAGAGAGAAAGCGGAGAAGAAAACTCTTGTATTACAATGGCCACGTCATTCATCGTTGCTTCCCCCCACGGTTTTGCGACTCTTCAACCCTTTTGCATGGCCTCTTGTTACACGGTTACCCCGCCGTTCCTCTTTAAGGCTTCGTTTAGGATGGGGTTACCACTCGTTACGGCTGCTTCACAAGTGGGCTCTTTTTCCATGCACACGGCACGTAACGGCGAGTTACGCGAGCAGACGCACCAAACGGAAAAATAAATCCCTCGGGGTCTTCAAAGAAATTGTTAAATGAGAGATGCGCTGTCACATGCACCTTTTCTGTATCTGTCAACTTTTTTATAATCTTACGGAATAAGTTTCAGATTGAACATTACATTGCCTCGATATTAAATTAGTTTGTGCCATTATCAATCTTTCGACATTACGATAATTAGAAAAAAAAAAATGCAAATTAACCAAAATATCGTACGTGAAAGATATTAATTCTTTCTAAAAAGACAAAAAATTATAAGATCATTTTTATTTTTTCGCGTGTGCTTAAGACTTTTAAAAATTATATATCTCGCTACCCTTTTTTTTTTTAATAACTAATTATAGATGTAATGATTCCTTCTTTTCAGTTCGTCAATTTTATCATTTTTATCATTGAGTATCTCACTTTTCCTTGTCATTTCAAAATAACTGCTGTTTTCGCATAAGACAGACACGGCTTCGAAATTTCGCGTGGAATAGCTTAATCTTTGCTGACAGTTTCCGTCACGGCGGCTATCAGGAATGCCCGGACGAAATGTCGTCGTGATCGACATCCAAGAGGCACTCGCCGTACGTGCATTCTCGGTAACGCGAATCCGATGCTTTTAAACGGCGCTCACCGCATCGCGCATTACGCGATTTTTCGACCGGGGCGAGCAAACGGCTAGTGTCTTCTCCGCGTCGAAAGGAGTTTGGCGGTGCTCCAAGCACGCGGAAAAGCAGCCGTCTTCTTTCCTACGTCTTATTCCCTTCTCTTTCTCTCTGTCTGTCTCTCTGTTCATTGTCACGTGCGATAGTTGAAACGGTTCAGGATTCCAATGGCTACGAACGAGGATTACCGGTTCGCTCGAGTCCCTTCGTGACGAAGATGTCTGAACGCGAACACAAATAACCGGGTCGATCGGAACGACCGGTTCTCCCATGGCATCGATTGTCCCTTTTGCCGTCTCGCCGATTGACAGCCCGCCGATATTGACAGCCGTGTTATATCGGGCGAATATTCAGTTACACATATTTGGAGAATTCTCACCGCGTCAATACGATCTTCCTATCGATAGCCTTCGATCGTATATTTGCATCCTAACGCATTTCTCGGATAAAATACTTTGTCTCGTATTGACCCATTGCCCATAAAAAAAGAAAGATTTTGCAAAAATAATATGAAATAATAATTATTGATAAAATCTATCGTTGAGAAAAATTAATTTGATGATAGTTAAAGGTTCGGTTAATTGCGATTGATATTTATTCGATCGATCGCATCGTCTGCAGTTTTCTCGTTGCGTAACGCACGTAATTAACATGGGAAAACGTGAAGCCGAATTCACGTTAGAGAGAGAGAGAGAGAGAGAGAGAGAGAGAGAGCCGGTTACATCGAATCGGACAACTATGACGTTCCCTGTGTGTACACTGTTATTTGACAGTATCGCAACAGCTTGCTTCCTTCCACATTGGCTTCTCCCTTGAAGCGCAAGGGCTCCATAAATCAGTAATTAATGCACTTGCCGACGAGTAATTAGCGGCGACACTGGTGTACTTTCTGAAATATGTATCATACACTACGCTATTAAGGCTCTGATCGAAGCGGCAGGTGAATGAACTCGGGGATCCCGCCTGCGATCTCGAGCTGTCTCAACGCGAGCACGAATCCTCCGCGCGAGTGGATGTCGTCTATAATCGAATTAGATAAATATCTGAACGTGTATCCTGCCGGCGGAAGCTTATTATGACGGAAGTTCGAATGGCAACTGCGCGCGCGCTCCCGTCGTGACTCGACGGACGGTATATCCTTTGGGACACGGTGTTCATATTATCGATGGCAAAGTTGCTATTGTTATTGTTGTTAGAAACTGATAGCAAGTCGATACGAAAGCGTTCCCGATCTGCGCGAAATTAATTCTCATCCCTTATTCGCAGAATCCGGATATTCGTATCCTTCGGATATAAACGTGGGGGAAATTATCATACATACATAATTAATCGTTTAAAAAAAAACATATAACTCTTTGATATATCTCTCTCGATATATCAGAAATTACACATGAGATGATAAAAACAAAAGAAATCTTCTAATTTTTCCCCTCTTAAAAGAACGGTCTTATTATTTCTCAAGCAAGTTCTGCTTAATTTTTTTTTTCTCAAGATTTTATATTTAATTAACGCACGAGCGAATTTACGGTTTAGTGGCTTTATTTGATCCAAGAGAGTATGCAAGTTTGCTTAAATGTAATATCATAGAACCGAATTGTTTTAGTATTGAGTTGAACGACGCTTGGGCGCGGTATCGAGCCGTCTCGTATATACGCGAAAGTTTGTCCGGAACTCAATTCTGGTCGAATCATTTCGTTATTGGTTTTTATAAAGCTGTGCGCGGTGTATTTTCAGAAAGAGCAAAACACGAGTACGCAGTAATACAGAGCCCCAAACCGAAACAAGTCCATAAATCTCCTCTTTCTTCGTCGGACTTTTAATCCCGTAACTTCGCGAATTTCGATTTTGAGATTTTGCGAATGTCCTTTTACCTTTTACGAGGCAACGATCGCCCTCTGATTTATTTTGACATTATTATCGCGGCATGAAACATTATCGTTTCTCTTTTTACTAATGATAATTTTTCCGATATTAAATATCTCAAATAAAATGATTCACGTTCTTGAATCCGGTAAACACATGATGCAAGATATCAAATATGTTTCTCTCATGAATGACAATTTATAAAATAGCGAAAGATAAAATATCGAAAAATTCGACCAGAGAGAATAACGTGACCGGCGAGACGCGAAAGGATGGATAATTAATGGAGGTTTAGTTAGTTGCGTAAAATAGTTTAGTGTTCCGTCATGTTTGCTCGCTGTCATTATTTGACAGACGTCTCGCCGCAAACCTACCATCAATTGACTCATGCGATAATTTGCATTTAAAACGGTGAGTCAATAAATTGATGATACGAATCGAATTCGCTTCGTTAATAAAACAAGGAGCATATTTATCTTTTTTTTAAAAAAAGGTTGGTAAAACGATATATTTTTGCACATTTGCTCTGTGACAGTTTAAACTATTTTTTCATACACAAATATTTAATAACTCCTAATTACTATAAAATATTTTCTTTTATTAACTTTTATCTGTAAATTTGCATTTTTAAATTTGATTTTTATCTAATTCTGATATATAGATTAAATAATGTACTTTAATTTACTGAGATATTAAATCTTTGTCTTTAAATTGTTGCATTAATATACGTCTACGTCTCCAATCACCTTTCTAAAACTCAAAGTCATCCCGTAACGATCTATTTCGCGAGTATCCCTCGTCCGAGACAAATTGAATCATCTTCTGCTCGGCGAACGTTGTCTCCTTAGGTTGGCCTATTTAAACGTGGTGACCTAAGAGCAGAATATCGACTGATGTCTCAATCTTTTAAGAATTTTCAAAAGAATAATCGATGGTTCAATCGTTTCTTTAAAAATATACAACATTTTTATTCGTCTCAAAGTTCAAACATCCAGCAAAGCCATTCCGTAACATTTTAATGCACGCGTTGTAATATATTTTTTTAATACAGTCACGAGTTTCGTAATGCATGCGTTGTAATTATACCGCATGCATCAAAAAGTTACAGAATACGCCTGCAGAATGTTTATCGAGCGCTCGCTTGGCTCTCGCACGATTAGCCGAGGTCGAGATCCCGAGAAAAATTCGGAGCACCGCCGGCGACGCGAAAAAAATAGCGTCCTCGGTACAGAAATTCAGACGGAGTATCGCGGAGCACGCGAGGTCTTTGAATTTTTGAAAGCCTCACCGCAGTATGTCAAGTGTATCGTCGTCGTTGTTGTTGTCAGTGACGTGAAAAGGACGCGTGCGGGTGTACCGTGGGGGTCGAGATTCCTGATATAAGAACACTTTGCCCGTCCGTGTCAAGTCAAGCGCCGCGAGACGCGGGAATACTGGGTGAACGTGGCCATTAGCCGCGCTCAGCTTCGTATATATCGAGTACCTGTCACTGTCTCTCTGCGAATTCAATTTTCGTCTTTCGGGTGAGAGCAAGCCAGAGGAGAGAGAGAAAGAAGATCATCCAAAAAAGCACGTTTTCTCTCTTTTTTTTTTCTTTTTTTTTATGGAATAATTTGACGGCGTTGTATCTGCAACACGATATGATTATGCTTAATGTCAGGAAAAACCGATGCACGCGAGGTGAAAAATATTTGCTTTCATGCGTTGTGAAAAACATTTGCTCTTGATCATCTGCGAAGATGATGCTGCTACAGCGAAATCTGTACATTATCTACGCGACTTATCTTTCTTCGAAGAAAGAAGTGCGATAAAGATATATTTGAAATTTAATCTTAATAATAACGCGCGATGATATGATTTTTTGATAACATTCTCAAACGAGATTAGGCATTTGCTATTATACGAGCACATAAACTAAAAACACACGTCCGTGTTTTCCGCACGAATCATCGTGTTTGAAAAGTATGGAAACACATCGCCGTGTGCATATGACAGGATGTGCTTGGAAAAGAGCATACGGACGAAATTGTACACCGTTTTCGGGCGCGCATGCATCATTTAGAGAGTATATCTTGGTGTTATATTTGTGCACAAATGCGGAAAATCGTATCGCTTACCTCGCGTAACTCGATAGAAATTTCTACCGCGCCCTTTACAACTATGGCGAAACTATTATCGGTGAGATATCGGAAGACAGTTCTCGTAAAAATAGAAGAGAAAAAAGTATTATCTTGCCATCGTCTAACGTGTAAGACGCGTCCCTTTCGTCGGAGACTTTCGTTTCTCAATAAATATTTAACATCGCCGTAAAGTCCTCGTGATTGACATTGTAAATTGTGCGATAAATTATACGCGACGCTCCCTAGGACATTATATAAATCATTGTGGTAAACGACGTGTATCCTCCGCGGATCTTCACAAAAACATGGAGCATTCTCCACCGTAACGGTCGTTGCTCCGAGAAGAGAGTTGCCGGATTAAACCCAAAATTAAACTAAACAACGATGGAAAATGGCAGAAATAAAACGTTCGCGTCACGCTCGGCTGAATAGAATATCGTCAATCCAATATCAGGATGCCCGCGTTAATCATTCAACCGATACGTATACAGATATTTCTACGGAACACGAAACTCGATCTACAAATTAGATCGAGAAGACATATATGTGTATGCTAGTCGTTGTATAAACGCATTAACGTGCAGTGTGACGAGTGAGCAAAGGAAGATAATTCATATTTTATTTTAGATAGTCTTATAATTAATATTTAATATAATTACACGATTAATTTTATTTTGATTAAATAATTGTTTAAATCAATTATATTTATATAATTTTATAATTATTTGTTTGATATTTATATAAATATATACACGTATGTATCTGTCCAAAATTTTTTATTATCTTTAATACAGGATAAAAAAGATTCCTCCCAAATTCTAACTGACGTAATAGTCTTAATTAATTTTATCATATCATATTTTGAAAAAATCGTTAACAAATATATAAAATTACATATTAAATTATATTTATTGTAATGTAAAAATATATTTAATTAAAACGATCAATCATGCAATCGTTATAAATATTTATTAAAAGTTTATCTAATACAAAAAGAATTATTTTACTTCGGATCGCTCACTCGTCACACTCACGTGCAACGATCAGTTCGTAACGCGGGCGCGGATGATAGGCAAATTAATTCGGCGTTTTTACGCGCGCATCGAGAATCATCGCGAAAGCAAGTCGCAGGTGCAAAGAGGAGAAACGGAGAAGAGTCCGACGGCGGTGGCGCCGATGGTTGAACGTGTGCCGGTGCATCGAGAGGGATCAATGAACAAGTTCAATAACCTTAAATCCACTTGTGACGGCGGACTACCCCATCGGGTACGACTGACTGCATCGCTCTTCAACAACCAAAATAGATATTCATTTTCCAAGAGTGCCATTTTCCCAGTCCAGACACAAATCCAATACCGCTGATTTAAGTGCCTCCTCTCACCCTCTCGCCGCTAAGGTCAAAGACCCTATATCGGCGCTGCCTCGCGCGCATCCCAGCCCGAAACTCACGCATTACGAACGAGCTAATTATGAGATTCGCGATAGTCATTTATTTACTTCTTCCGTCTTCAGCGATTAGTCAACGCGATAATTCGCTATCGGGATGAATCGTCGCCGTTGCTATTATGATCAGTGAGACATCGTGTTATTATGATCTTTTTATAGTTCCTTTTTTTTTAATCGAAACGCACAACGATACGCGAAATATTAATTGTCTGCGCGTGAAGTAGTATTTCTTGGATTCAAATATTCAAAAATATGAAAACTGGCATCGCCATAAAAAAAAAAAAAAAAAAAAAAAAAAAAGCAGTATTTGCGAAAATTGACATCAAATACACCTGTGTGTGTATATGATAACGTACACTGTATGCTCTTATTAAACGTCTCGTGATATCCTGTGAATATTCCGGGCGTTTTATCAGGCGGTATCTTTGCTCGTCAGCGAAAATGTGTGTCTTGAAGACACGCCGAAACTTCATGCGACAGCTGATGTCACTCTTTCACGAGCACATGCATACTTCATCTTCTCTAACAGTTTTGTGATCGCGAAAGCTTACGTAAATCAGTATTATTAAATATAACGTTCGCGCGACGAGTCACATAAATAAACGACGCTACACGACACGGTTCCTAAAACGAGGAAATGTAAATGCGCGTTTTTGTTTGGAATTGTGGCAAATTAACCGCATAAAGTGAAATGCCGGCATTTGCTTATTCCCGCGACAACCACGACGTAATTGTATTTACACCGTAGAGCTTTATTGCGTTGTCTTTTTGTTTACCGAATCAATCGTTATGTTGTATCGCTAACGAGCTCGACGTTCGTTTTGCAGATCGCGGTATCTTTTTGCGTAAAAAGTTTATAAGATAGTTTAGAAAACCTGTACATGCAAGCTTTTTATCTTTTTTTTCTATCCTTCTATATCAATGCTAAACTATTATAATTTAATATTTTACAATTTTAAAACAACTTAATTTAAAAAAATATTTTTGCGTAAAAAATATTCTTTTTTTAATTTAAAAAAAATATGAAATGGATAATTTTTATTGTCACACATATTCAGTAAATATTTACGACTGATACAATAGTCATGTAACACATATAATGAATACTTATTGTTAATCTATAATTATATAATTTTTTCTGAAATTATTTCTCAAGCGGGAGAAAAACACTCACCTTATATGCAAATTTGAAATATGAAGCAGTTCGATTTATAACACCAAATTGATCACAAAGTGCACACGAGAATCCCAGGAGCGATTTATGTCTGTGTAAATGTACCCGGTTTCACACGCGAACGCAAAGAAAATTTGCCAACAAAACCGGCAAGATCTTTTCTCTATTTCTCTTTTTTATCACGGTCGTTCACCGTTAAAAGCAATGCCAAACGGATATCAATCAGAATTTCGGCACGATCACGGCGAGCATCGCTCGCGAACTGAATATATTCTCGCGGGGGTGGAAGCATCGAGTAGAAGTGAACCACGGGTGCTGGAGAGGGTAAATGGGGCAAGAGGGGTTGAGAGAATGCGCGCGTAGGAGAGAAACGGCGGGCGAGATGAGTGCAAAAGGGGAGTCGGGGCGGAAGCTGCAAGGGGGATAGGCGACGCTATTGGCGTGCGCACAGATCGTAGAGTTCCTTGAACGAATGGTTAAACTTTATAGATCGTTGATAAAAATTTGATGTTTTTTTTTATGAATTCTTGTGGAGTAACTTTCTCGCTGTTTATCGCCCATATCGCTCATAATAAAATTCCTTGATCAATTTTTTAGTCAACAGATATGTTCTTGACGAAAAAATAACAGGAAACAAAGTTATGTCAATTATAAATGATAAAAGATTTATAAAAAATAAAATTAATAAAATTTTTTCACGCTATATTTCAGAAGACAACAAAACTTTATTTTGTATTTGATCCTCACTTAAAAAGTATTTGTTTTATTATAAATATTGATTATCAAAATTAAATGTTAAAAAATGATGTCTAGTAAAATTTTCAAAAGATGTACAGCTCTCCAAATTGATAAAAGAAAAGAAATGATTTTGTAAAAGATATTAATTTTTGAAGAAAGAGCCATGTGTAATAATACTAATAGTAAACTCAACCGCGAACGCCCAATACCCTATGCATAATTCAAAAACAAAAGTGGGCCACGGCGAAGAGAAGTTTAACTATAAACGTCGTATGCCGCAAGCTGACATCTTAAAAAAAAAAACTGGCAGTTTTAGGCCTCGTTCGTTAATTTTCGCTTTCGGCTAAAGAGTGTGATTCGCTTCTCGGCTATTCAGCCGTCATCCTCCACTAACGCGGCGAATTTCGGAGGCTCTAAAAGTTCGCGTTATGATCATAAGCGCGACCTATATTAAAGTAACTCGATTCTACAGATACTAAAATCCGCTCTTCTACGGAGGATACTTTCTCCAACGTACACGCGATATTTCATACTCTCTAGGATTTTCGCGACAATTTACCGTTACTGGCAGCTGTGAGAAATTGCTATGCAATTTAAAGTTATTCCTCCTCCATTACACGTTGATCGTGAATCTTCGAAGATAAGTATGATATTCCGCGTTTCGTCTCGCGTAATAAAGTCGTCATATTCAGCACATCGACGAGACAGATTAAACTCTCGTAATATGACGAGAAGAGATATAAGAGTCATCGTCTCAAGTGAAATGACCTCCCCACGATTATTCGCATCTGCCGTAATTGCTTCGCGACGAAACGCAGGATATCACAGCCGGACCTAAAATTATGTATATTCAACCGAGAATATTTCATAAGACGTCGCGCGTACCTGGAATTATTCAATATCCGCGGAATCCTTTGAAGTCATTCGCGGAACAGTCGGTTGCTTCTTTAAAGTTCCTCTTCTTCTCGCTCTCTCGTTCTTCTCCGTCTGTATGTCTATCATGTTCCGTTGCTTCCACGGCTTCTCTTTCTATCTCGTGGAGTATGTATCTATGACCTCGTCACCCCGACGAAAGGATGCTTCGCGAAGGAGAACGCGAATATTTCACGAAAACGTCCCGATTATGGAATAAATTAAGAGCGAGTACATCGTCGGTAATAGCTTCTATTTGCATTTAGAGATGAGATTGCCCTCTCACGCACGTAACGGTGGTTTCCCTCGAGTATTGAATCGAGGAGACAACTTAAAACACTTCCATGTAACGTCCTGCAACAATCAATGAAATCTAATTTTAGCGAAATCTTAGTATATATATTATAATATAGGAAACGTGAATAAAATTAATCTTTTTATCCGAGCGTAAAAATAGCATTATTTTCACATTTCATGCGTTTATTTTAATATATGATGATAAATGACAAAATATTAAAAATATAAACAATAGATTGAATATATCTTTCTAGCTGTATCATGAAATTAGTTAAAATATATCGAAATTCACGTGGGTCATGTAAAATATTGCGCATTGTTTTAAATGTCAAATTCCCATATCAGTCAAAACTATAATATATATGATAATGACATAAATATTCATTTTCGTATGATAGAAACCAATAAAAGATTCAATATCTCAAGACCAATTTGATGAACATAGCCGTATCAGTGCAAAAAGATAAAGCGGAGGTCATTGTCTCGTATGCAATCTATTCCTGAGGATAAACCGATCGCATCCACTTCCGCAAATACGCGAGCATCTGAGAATAATGTACAGATGCGAGGGAAGTAAGTGTGAATTAACGATAAGATTGATTCTAACAAACCTAACGCTCGGAGTACAATTTTTATCGAGTTAAACAGTAACAACGGGATTATTGTGATACTACGCGAAGAAAGTTGAACGAGATACGCATCTATTACAATTAGATCGATCCAGATAACGGAGGAGAGAGACGAAGACGAGGAAGACGATGATAACACTTGCTGCCATCGCGCGACTTTTTGCAACCCGATATTACGGGAGATTCTCGTAACCGATGTGATATCCGCGTGCTTCGATTTGCAACTGACATGGGCGGATCTCTTCTGGCTCGCGACCGTGGCCGGCATGACCATGCTGGTCTGGGCTGTTCTGTACTTTCTGCTGGGCGACATGGTACTACCAGGTGGCAATGTCTTCGGCCTCTTGCTTCTCGTCGTTTTCTCCTACACGCTTGGCTGGACCCTCGTCTATATTCCTTGGCTGCATCTGCCGCCCATCTTCGGCATGCTCCTAGCCGGTATAATATTGCGCAACACCGACATTTATAATATACATGACGAACTCGGGCCGGGCACAACATCCAAGATCAGGACCTTCTGCCTGACTTTCATCATGGTACGTGCCGGTCTACAGCTGACGACGACTGCACTGAGAGCGCATCCTATGTTCGTGATGATCCTCGCGCTTGTACCGTGTACCATCGAGATGCTAACGCTCACTGTCTCGTGCAGATATCTCCTCGACTTTCCGTGGAATTGGTCTTTCATGACAGGGTGAGCAAATTCTTATACCATCGCACGCAGAACTTCTCACAATTATATTAATTGAAAATAATCGCTAGTCCAAAATATTTCTCATTATTATATATATATATATATGATTTTTGTCTGGACTAACGATTATAAGATTCTTGTCTTACCGCAAAAATATAAGGAAGATTTACATAGTAATAAATTGCTTTTCAAGGACAATTGTGGCCTGCATGTCCCCCGTTGTAACGGTCAACTGCATGCTCACCCTAGCTGAACAAGGTTATGGAGAAGATAAAGGATTCACCAGCTTATTATCCACAGCAGCGTCTATCGATGACGTTCACATCGTGTCTCTGTTTTCCATCTGCTTCTCTTTCGTTTTTAGCAACGGTATAATAGAAATTGTAAGACAATTCTAAAGCGTCATAATGATACATTGACCAATTTGCAATCTTTTTAATTCTTTGAATGCGAAAAAATTTGCAAGTGGAAAAAATTTTTTAAATCTTTGACAAAGAAAATGTAAAAAGAATATCGATAAGAATCTGATAAAAAATTGACTGTACGCATTTTACATTAATTTATATTTAAAATCGTAGCTCCTAAAGATAAATAATTTGCCACGATCGAGAATTACTCCTTTATACGATATGTATGAATAACGATTTAAATATTTCACAACTTCCATAACACACTAAAAAAAAAAATACATTAACAATTTGTGACGCTCAACATCGCAAACTGGTGGCAGTGTATAAAAAATTCTAAACGTACGAAAAAAGCTTTCTGTATAAAGCGAGCTATACATCTTTCTAGATGACGGGAGAACAGAATGGTGGTCCTATATCCCCGGCGGGATTCGAGATTTCCTTCTAGGACTTATAGTGGGAATTATCTTGGGTTTTGCTCTGGCCTTTTTCCCTCATCGCAATCACGTAGGTACTTTATTCATTTCCTCGCGTCCAAGTGCCCACGAAATTCGGGTCACGTATCGCGAAAGTACGTTCGTGTAATCTGAACTAACAAGGGCAGACTTATTAACGCCTTTTCGAAATGTTTTATTAAAATATTGCTCTCACCGAGAGAGTATGAGAGAGATGATAAAATTCGCGAGAAAACGAGAGTAGCTCACTAGTTTCGTGTACAATTTTACGATAAACAATATTATTATACATACATATAATTTATTACATAATTTATATTAATTATGCTTCAATTTTCTTGTTGTATATCAGAAACACGCAATGTGGTATCGCATCGGCGGTTTGGCTCTCGCATCTTTGATGTGTACCACAGCAGCATCGAGACTGGCGATTACAGGTGGAGGATACCTCGCTACCATTATACTATCGTTTATAGCAATTCACGGATGGCGAATCTTGACAGTTTCGTACGATGTAAGTAATAAAAATAAATAATCAATCGAAAAGTTCGAAATTTTCTTATTATTAATTCGCGTCAAACATCTTTGGCGATAAAATCTTGAGATTAATTCTATAAATCCTATAAAAAGTTTATTTCCATCATTCTCTTTATATTGCAGACGACGCCTTTCCATAAAGCATTTTATTTCTTGTGGCATTTTGTGCAACCGATTTTAGGGGGCGTGATCGGTGCCGATATCGATTTTAGAAACTGGGCTATATTAAAATTCGGGCTCTACCTGGCCTGTATACTAATAGGTATATCCGTAAGTCATCATTTCGATTAAGAAGTGAAAAATAATTGAACTTTTAAAAAACGAGTAGAGAGAAAATTGAATATATAAATTTTTCTTAACATTACTTGCGATAAAATTTTCGGAATTAATTTTCTCTCGCGACATCAATATACCTCACCATATTACGTGTATGTCTTAAATGCAGATATATATGTCGACATAAATTTTACGCCATTTTCCAAATTTAGGTACGTAGTACTACCGCCTTTCTAACGACGCTTAGAATGCCTTTCACGTGGAAAGAACGACTTTTCGTCGCTATATCTTGGATACCGAAAGGAACTTTACAAGTAAGAAAAGAATAATTTTCTCGTCTTCGTAGTAGAAATTTTTATATCGTAATAATATTTTTAATGTGAAATTATCAATTTGACGAATATCAATGAAAATTAGGCAGCGTTAGCGCCGATGGCATTCGAACGTGCTAGAAAGGAGGACGACCCAACGAAAATCGAATTAGCCCTCGAAGTAGTAAAGATTTCCGTAATCGCTATAGTATTTCTGGCCCCGCTTGGTGCAATCGGCATGATGACTACCGGCCCCTTTTTCCTCAACAAGGTCAGTATGGAGGAACTCCAAAGGGAGCGTGAATTGAGCTATTCGCACATCGTCGCTCTGCAACCTGTTAGAACGCACAAACAAAGAAAGAAATCTACAATCAACAATACCGTTAAGACTTTTCCGCCAATAGAATCGACACCATAGCGTTAAGTATAGATGTATTTATTTAAATATATCAATTTTTGTGAAAAACATGATTAATACTGTAATATCATAAAAATCTTATTTTAAATAAAGAAGCAATGCTCTCTGAGAGAAAGAGAGAGAGAGAGAGAGAGAGAGAGAGAATCTCTCTCTATTATAAATATATATCTTCTATGTAAATATATATGTATAAGCTGTATCACCATATTATTTCGAATCTTGATTAATTTCGCTCTCTCTCTATCACATTATTATCGCATGGGAATTTATCAAGACACTCACCTAGATTTTCGAGTATTATCCTTGCTATATTTTCCAAGAATACACACGGCGATATTATCGCGCGGAAATGACTCGAACGTCTTACGTACCAGGCTGTGCGTGGTGTGAGCTTTAAGCAGGCATCGCTGTTGACGTAAACAAATGCATCAAAGTGTGCGGACGACGACGACGACGACGACGACGTTGTATTATACACAGAAGTACGCTTCTGCATTTAAAGCGCGCGCGGGTTGTTCGGTGTGTCTCCACGGCGATCATTATATTGGCAAAGTGAAACTGGGGCAGAGCGTCGCTACACGGGCGACGTGATACGTGATAGGAGCATTGTGCTTATTGTTCGTAAATAGAATCGAGCGAGGCGCGTGGCGCCGTGATAAGGGAGACGCGGCGATGACGCGTTTCCGCGGCGCGTGCTCTAGGCGGTCCCCTCCCCCCTACCCCTCACACCATCTCTCGCCACCCCGTAGGACGACTGCACCGCGATAGAGACTGTGTATTTCGAACGACTTCGCGCGACTCGATAATGATGTTTCGCGGTTCGCGAAATACAATTAACGTAGGTTGAACGGATAGAATTGACTTGGAAATTCATTCTGCGAAATTGCGAACTTTTTACCGCGCGCCCGCATATTTTTCACGATAAGCTTTTTTGAAACTGCCCGCTTCTTTCTTCCCGAAAACGATTTTTTTCAAGTACAAAATTGGCAAAAATCGCCTGTTTTTATAACGATTCTGATATTAATCTTTCGAAGAAATAACGATATCGCGGTTTCAAAATCAAATCTTTTTTCTCCGTGGCTTCTTTAATAGAGTACTTGTTGATGCGCAAAACGACAAAATCGGAAAATTATTGCTATATTTTTATTTATACACATCTATTAGTACACAAGTATCAGAGAAAATATATAATCGGTATAATTAATTATAACACAAGGAAATGTATACATACTTGGCAATGATGATACCATCAATTGCAGGTAATTCAGGGAGATCGGGTTTCAACCGATTTCGAGCGTGAAGAAGCGGATCGTTGACATCGAAATTACGAATTCGAGATATAATGTCGATTGTACCATTTTACGACGAAAGTTGGACACTTTACGAGACACTTTTCACATAAATTCCCGATTCCGTTTCGAGTAAAACACGTAATAATCGCGAAAAACGCACGAACCGCGACGCGACGCGTTCACGACCTGAGACATTCAAACGCGAAATATCTCAATTCTTGGAAATATCGTAACGGTCCAAGCAGCGAGCCAATCACAGCATTGCTCCTATGTTCACACTTCGAGGTCATGTTCGAAAATCGTCGGACATGGAGCGGCTTTGACCGACCAATCAGAAGCCAAGATTTCTTTGTTCTGATTGGTCGGTCGAATGCTATTCTTCCGATGAGTAAATTTTCGAACGTAATCCTGAATATTTTCAGGCTAGGCGTCGTGATATTTGGCACGTGAAAACGTTTAATTGTTCCCTCGTTCAATTATGGTTCGCAGAAAAAGGTAACACTTTATAAATTAATTAAATCTAATTTAAGAAAATTTCGATAGCGTACAAGCATAAATCCTGTGAGAAATTTTTATTATAAAATATGTGTAAATTTGTGGATGATTATTTTCATCAACAAAATTTGTTAATAACTAGTTTGTTAATAACTAATTAATAAAAAGCGACGAATAAAAAAGTAATTAAGATCACTTTTTAAATTTGAAGTACAAATTCTACTTACTAATACTTTGGAAACTTTATGTGTTTATATTATGCTTTGATTTTTAATCGCTGCTAAATTTATTTTATTTTATTTCATGATACAAACATAACAATCTGTTTTATATTTGTATTTATTTTCTTTCATGCTAGAACAAGAAAGCCTCTCACTGAAGACGACAATGAAGATGATATCGAAGATATGGATATAGATGCTGTGACAGACTCGGAAGAAGAATATACAGAAACTGAGAAAAAACTGCTAGAAAAAGTGCGAAAACAACGCACTATTGAAAATTTTGATAGTGATGATGAAGTTTACGGATTACAAGATGAAAGCGAGGAGGAGGAGCAAGAAGATGATCAGCAAGATTCAATGGAGTCTGATATTGAAGAACTACAAGAGGATTATGATATGCCAAATGACAGAGCTTGGGGCAACAAGGCAAGAACTTTCTATTCATCAGACTTTAAATATACAGATTATGCAGTAGCACCTCAAAAGGATTTATTTAATGCTGATATAGAAGAAGAGGAAGGAAAAAAACTCCATTTAAGATCAATGGAACAGTATTTAGATCTTGATAGTGTGAATATCAATGAAGTTGTACAAACCATAAAAGATAAAAAAAGCGATCAAAAAGATAGTAAACAAGTGTCTGATAAAGAATCTTTTATGTTTATGGTCAATAATTTTAAAGGTATGCATAAAACATGTATCATATATCTTTTTGCTATTATTTAGTTTATTACTAAACATAATAATTATTATCACTTATAATAATTTTATTGATTATACAAGAATTTTTCTCTCTTTGATACGCACTTTGTGTTAAGCTTTTGAATGCAATATCTTTAGTGTTATATAAATAAAAAATATATTTCTTTTGCATATATTATTACATAATTATAGATATACTAATAATAGCCTGATAATATTTATGGCATTTAATATATGACTATTTCTTTTGCAGATTGCATGACAGAAGCAAAAGATCTTTTGGCACCTTTTCTCAAACTGGTTGAAAATGGAACATGTCCTGATTGTAATGCTGTAGTTTTACTTAGAACTAAATATCATGTTTTATTAAATTATTGTATCAATGTCTCTTTTTTCTTGATGCTAAAAGCCAAAGGTTTGCCAGTAAAAATGCATCCAGTTACAAAGCGTCTGATACAGTATCATAAACTTCTCGACCAATTACAATCAAAACAAGGAAATCTGTTGGAGCAAGTGGCAGAGATACTTCATGCAGTTAAAGAGGGTAAACCTCTTTATTGCCTATCAGATGGTTCTCAGATAAAAACTTCTAAAAACATTCCAAAACAGACCAGCTTAATAAAAAATATAGCACGACAAAAAGTAACAATAATAGAACAAGACAAACAAGAACAATTACTATCGGATAGTATGGAAGAAACAGATCTAGATGAAGAAAAGTCATATGATGGCAAAGCTATAGATGATGAAAAGGATAATACTACAAACATAGATCCTACAAACGAAGAGGAAGGAAAGAGGGCGATAACTTACCAAATGGCAAAGAACAGAGGTCTTACACCTTATCGTAAGAAGGAATTACGCAATCCTCGAGTGAAGCACAAAAATAAGTATCGTAAAGCCCTAATTCGCAGAAAAGGCGCGGTACGTATATATATAAAATACGAAAAATAAAAATGTATTACTGACACATACGAATTTAAGATATTTTATATATGATGAATATTATTTTTTACAGATAAGAGAGGTGAGAAAGGAATTGACACGCTACGACGGAGAGATCTCTGGTATCAAAGCTGGTGCAAAAAAGAGCATTAAATTAAAATATTAATTAAAAAGATTTTCCAATTGTATATACATCAATGGAAATATAATTTTAAATGATAATAATCTCATTTGAGTACCAAAAAAGCAAAATCTTGTTAGAAAATTACCAATGATATCACAATCAATAATATATTAATTGCTATATATCTTAAATATGTAGCATGTAAATAATAATTTTCGGATAGGAAAAGGAAAATACACCTGCTTTTATAGTTATTTAACAGTTAATATATATTAGATATATAATTGTAACAACAAATATAGTAGACAAATGCTTTATTTTATCAGAAAATTGTATGTACACATAGAATGAGAAACATAATGGTACTTTAGCAGCAACAGAGTCTTTAAAAATTGAAGTTTTTTTATTAGATCAAACAATTAACCTTCAAAGATATATTAAAACTTTATATAACTTCTTGCTGCAAATTAGTTTGTGAGGTTGTGGAATAGTTCGTAGCATTTACAAAACTGGGAACGTTAAAGTCAATGAATAACTTAAACTTCTACTTTGGCTAATATATCCGATTCGCGGAACAGATGATATTCCCTGTTATCCTCAAGTTCGACTTTTGTGCCACCATATTCCGGAAGTAATACAATGTCTCCAATCTTAATGCTTAAAGGCACGTGGTCTCCTTTCTAATAAAAAAAATATACAATAATTAAAATATTACTATTTTAAATGTTGTAAAAGATAAGTATGTAAATAGGATATTTTGTATACATACATCATTCTTTGCTCCAGGCCCTATTGCGATAACTGTGCCCCGCAGAACTTTTGCTTGCGCTTTCTCTGGCAACACAATGCCACCTTTCGTTTTGGTTATAGCCTCGGCCCTTTGTACAAGGACTCTGTCAAAAAGAGGAATAAGCCTCTTCACAGCATTGGCAGCAGCCTGTAACATGTGTAAACATATTTGAAATTAACTATATTTTTTTGTCAACCTCATAGTTTTTAATATATTATAAAAAAACTTGTGGAGATGATAATTAAGCTATACTTTTCACGACTCATGTGATTGATCATTTTCTCCATTATAAATCTTTCGGCATTTAAATGTAAAAATTTGACAGAGGAAAAGACTGAAATGTGCATGATGCAAACGACTAACAAAATTTCTCGCTATACGGCAAGTTCGTGAAATACCTGTAATTCTTGCATAATTAATTATTTTCTCCCTTTTTTAGAGATTAATAAGAATGAACAGTCGAGGCGCCGATTCGTCTATCTCGACAAATTCATTCAAACAAATGCCATTCGCTTTAAAGCAATAAACGCAGACAAAATGACGTGATGTCGCGAAATGTTTTGTTAGGAATAATTGGAGATGCGAATAATTCGAGCACGGGATAAAAAGCGTCGTGGATCCTTATCGGAAGGGTTATAAGGAGAATAAGAGGAATATTTCTCAATGATTTGCGTAAAAAGTGTAGAAAGTTGTCTCGCTATCGTTTCTCATGCTTCATTTATACAGGATCTCTCACCATAATCGCGATTTCTTTGGCAGTCACAAAAGTAATATCGGTCGAAGCCGGACGACGTGAACGCACGCTCTCACAGACACGTTGTGTAACCTAAACTGCGACCGGCACACGGAGTAGAGCTGTGCAGCTGTGTAGAGCCGTGGTATATTCTCGAAGGTTCCTCTCCACGAAGGTTCCTCCGAGTTCCACCGTGCGCCGCGGTATCTCGCGCATTCGATCGTCTCTTATCGCGGCTACGAAAGAAGTGGTTACGTAATCTCGCCGTAGAATTTCGAGAGTTATTCTGATCTCTGATCTTTCGATAATTTCTTGAACAAGAAATTTATGTATTTATTTTTCTTATCTCTTTAATCTTCTCTCGATTCACGCCCAAATTTGACGAAATCGTCATTACCGGCGAGATTTATAATTTATATATAAATAAATTAAATTGCAAACGATGCAATGGCTCTTCCCAGATAAGCGATTTATCAACTTATTTGCATGGTTAATCGCCCTGTCATAGTTTACAACGAAAAGATAACGGAAAAAATAAAATCTCGTAAGAGAATAAAAGAACGTAAAAAGACGACTTTATCGACGAGTTCAGATTTCGTTGGCATGAATAAGCAAAAATGAAATCTTGCTATTTATTTGCGACAACGAAAAACACGAAAGCTTCGAGTCTTCATTTTCACGAATAGTCGTACTAAAAATATATACTTTCAAATATACGATAATAGTAAGGAAAAAATGTTGACACATGCAAGAATGATTGACACAACCGGCCGATTGCGTCACGCGGGATCGTACTTTCTAGAATCTACTCCACGCGGTGATCTCGTTCGAGACATCCAGCGTTATCGCGATTCTTTGAAATAAAATATTCATCAAACTTTTCAAAATATTGTTTTTGGTAAATCCTTTTCTCGCCATTACGAAATAATCTTTATTTGAAATTAATCCGTCACGGTTATAAGATTAATTTCAATCGAAGCGATGATAAGAGAGGGTAGAGGATAGAGGGGAGAGGGGATTCATGTGATGGCGCACGCTCTCGTTTCTCTTCTCATTCCGTTCACATTCTACTGGCGAGACAACGTGCAGTCTGCAGTCACGTCGCGCCGATCTTCAATTCGCTCTCGACACCGATCAACATCGGTCGAATCAGTTTCGCCGAAGAGTATCATTTTAAGAATAAAAGGTAAAGTCACGAAATGGAGCGATTCCCATCTCTTTGAAGAAGATCACGAGAAAATTCGTCGGGACGAATTTAGCCGGCCGGGATCCGCGTGCGCGATCTTCGCGAATGATCGACGAGATTCTCGTTTCTTCTTCGGGAAACGATCCTCAATGAGAGAATCGAACGATTTTCTCAATTGGGTCAAGCTCCGATTTTCGATCGGATTCGCGAAAGCAATAATTTTATCCCCAAAACGTTAACCTTTGACCGCCGCTCCACGCGGAACTTTACATAACCACATTTCCATCCCGAGGATAATTTACGATTACGATTTATGAATTGTATAAATATGTAATTCTAGAAATTGCGCCATTATTCGCGATAAATCGCTTTAATAATTATTTCTTCTTTTCTCCTCCATTCAACTAATTATTCAACTAAATATTTCTCTTGTTAAATTACGCTTTCGTGTAATCTGATAACGGAATTTTTACAGTTACATACACTTACGTATTTACAATTAATGTTTAAATATTTTAGTTTAATCTAACAGACAATATTTTTGCCATCTTTCTACTTTCCGTTTATACGACGCAATATTCCCTCTTATAACAATTTATCTTAATTTATTAATTTCTTTATTTGTTTTATAAGCTGACGTGCTTTTAGATTTTACACCAGTTAAATGTTTTATCTTTTTTGCTTAAAGGAAAAGCGAATCGATATTAAATGTTTCACTTTAATAATTGCATCAGAAAGTGCAAAGTTACTTATAGTTAAACTTACATTGTTAAAATGATGTGGCTTAAAATCGGAACCTCGATTGATATTAATTATGTTCTTTTGTAGATGCACAGACTACCCGCTGTATTGAGAGGAACTGCCTTGCGCCAGTTGCAGGCGCGTAATTATGCCAAAGACGTGCGTTTCGGAGCGGACGTTCGTGCCTTGATGTTGCAAGGTGTAGACATTTTGGCAGATGCTGTTGCCGTGACAATGGGCCCTAAAGGTCGTAACGTTATTCTGGAACAAAGCTGGGGAAGTCCAAAGATCACAAAGGATGGTGTGACTGTGGCAAAAGGCATCGAATTAAAAGATAAGTTTCAAAATATTGGAGCTAAATTAGTGCAGGATGTAGCTAATAATACCAATGAGGAAGCCGGTGATGGTACCACAACCGCAACTATATTAGCTAGAGCTATAGCCAAAGAGGGATTTGAGAAGATCAGCAAAGGTGCAAATCCCATAGAAATCAGACGAGGTAAGCGTATTAGTTTATATAATCGACAAATTATTTGTATCTTGTAGTGTCTGAGGAAGCTGTTGATCTTTGACCTTGCGCTGCAAGATAAATTTAAGATTAATATATACACGATATATATTTTTGTTATAGAGTTACATATTAAAAAATCTGTTGCTTTTCAGGTGTAATGTTGGCAGTAGATAAAGTCATAGATGAATTGAAAACTTTGAGCAAACCAGTCACGACACCCGAGGAAATCGCCCAAGTAGCAACGATATCCGCTAACGGTGACAAAGCTGTCGGCAATTTAATATCTGACGCCATGAAGAAGGTCGGGAAGGAAGGTGTGATCACTGTAAAGGATGGCAAAACACTAACCGATGAGCTGGAGGTCATAGAAGGATTGAAATTCGATAGAGGCTACATCTCTCCATATTTCATCAATTCCAGTAAAGGAGCCAAAGTCGAGTTTCAAGACGCGCTCCTTCTCTTTAGCGAAAAGAAGATCTCTTCCGTTCAAAGCATTATCCCCGCCTTAGAACTGGCCAACTCGCAACGTAAGCCTCTCGTCATAATTGCCGAGGACGTAGATGGCGAGGCTCTGTCGACACTTGTTGTCAATCGTTTGAAAATCGGATTGCAAGTGGCTGCTGTTAAAGCTCCTGGTTTCGGTGACAATAGAAAAGCCACCCTTCAAGATATGGCAATATCCACTGGTGGCATTGTATTCGGCGATGACGCTAATCTTATCAAACTGGAGGACGTTCAGGTACTTATATGTTTAAATTAATAATTCAATAATATGTAGTTCAATCAAATTGGCAGAATTCTATAGATAATATTTTATTTCCCAGGCAAGCGACTTGGGTCAGGTAGGAGAAGTCATCATCACGAAAGATGACACTCTCATTTTGAAAGGCAAAGGAAAAAAGGCTGATATCGATAGGAGAGCCGATCAAATAAGGGATCAAATCGAGAATACTACGTCCGACTACGAGAAGGAGAAGCTGCAGGAACGTTTGGCGAGGTTAGCGTCTGGAGTCGCTGTCTTAAGGGTTGGCGGAAGCAGCGAAGTAGAAGTTAACGAGAAGAAAGACCGTGTGCACGATGCCCTCAACGCCACTCGCGCCGCTGTCGAAGAAGGAATTGTTCCCGGAGGTAAATCTCGATTTTCATCTCTACGTTTCCCCATGTATGTGTATATATACACTAATATATTGCGACTGTTTTTTTTTTACAGGCGGCACCGCTCTGTTGAGATGTATACCGACACTGCGACAGCTCAAGGCGGTGAACAGCGATCAGGAAACAGGAATCAAAATTGTAGCGAATGCTCTGCGTATGCCGTGTCTACAGATCGCGCAAAACGCCGGCGTCGACGCCAGTGTGGTGGTGGCCAAAGTGAGCGAGGGCAAGTTGGGTTACGACG
>NW_021848556.1:400697-406394 GCF_003651465.1 Formica exsecta
CTCTGAAGGACGAATACGTAGACATGATCGAAAAGGGTATCATCGATCCCACGAAAGTTGTACGCACGGCGCTCACCGACGCGGCGGGCGTTGCGTCGTTGTTGACGACGGCGGAAGCGGTCATCACCGAGTTACCCAAGGAGGAACCGCAAATGCCGATGGGCGGTATGGGTGGTATGGGAGGAATGGGCGGCATGGGCGGCATGGGTGGTATGGGCATGTAAAAAAAGAAAGACAAAGACTGAAAAAAGGACAACCCATACTGCGATCCTGTTCTTATGAGACACAATTACGCAGCGCAACGTTGTTAGTTCCGGACATTTAGCTTAGTTCGAACAGAACGGAGATTTCCAGTCACAGTTTATATTTTGAAACATTACAGGCGATAACACACTATGCATCTAATACAAATCCATCCTTCGAAGACGCAGTTTGTTTCATATTGTTTCTGTTCTACGGATCTGTAACATTGTTACAAAATGTATACTTGAAGTCATTCATTCTTTTTCATTTAATAAGTGAGTATGTATGTAGTGCATATAAGAATATCTTAAATATGCAAATGCGTTTAATGTAAAAAAAATAGTTATTACATTATGAAACTTGTTGATATGTTTATACAGGTGATTTTGTGACAAATTGACAATTTAACCAATTACATAATTTTTAAATAAATTTTAATTGTTTTGCCCATCGTTAAATCCTTCGTGTTTCAAGTAATATAATTATTTCATAAAGTCAGAAACGAAAACAGGTAGCTCTTATTCAATGCTTGATATATTAACATATTTCCAATTATAGTATTCATTAGAGATGTAAATGTAAAAGTAAGAATGTATGTGTTAATTGTGGAAGGTTAATTATTTAGATTCTTTCATAATTTTATAATTATTAAATTTATTTTCTGCTTTAATAAATGTATGTTTAGATTACAACTTCATTTTTCATATGTGCATCTTATACTTAATTTTACAAATTATATTATTGCAATCAAGTAAATAATTAAGAGTTTAAAAATGGATTTTTTTTTATTAGAATATATATATAATATGAACATTCTTATTATTATCCACTGTCTTGTTTTATACACATTTGCTTTTATTTGTAGTATTATACCAAAACACGAATTATGGATTTATGAATATGTCAAAACAATCTTTCAATTATATATATAAGAAATATGTTTCAGTCATCTTACATACGGGTCTATTCCGATGTGATTATCTTAAATATCTGTCGACATTTATGTTTTCAGAATATTATGCTTATTAAATCACTATTATTTTCTGAGATCATAAACATCCAAAGAGATGTTTAGGCTGATCAAATCATCACACGCAATCAAGAAAAATTTAACAAAAAGATATTCTCATTTTTATGCTTTTGTAAATTTTTCATATCACACAAACTCAGTACTTGTACATTTCGTTTTCTATCCGTGACATGAAATTATTATACAGGGTCAAACACACATAAAAAAATTATATAGTCAAATGGAAAGGCATTCCGATCTTTTCTTTGAAAAACAAAGTTAAGTTTAAAGTTGAACAAAATCTCAAAGCAAATAAATAGATTGATGTTTCCTACGTGCATGTGTGAACTTTCTCTCAACACATGCATATAAAAATATTTTCCAAAAGTATTTTTGTGTTCCTACAATATTTCTCGTCCGATCATTATATTTCAATGAAATATACAAAATGTAGTTGCAAGAGAGATAGAGAAAAAGACATAAGTATAAGAGGGGAAAGAAGCAATTTGTTATAGTGTAGCATTGTTGTCCGTGTGTTCATGGAAAAAAAATATTTCGTATTCAAAATACAAAGTCCGCTTTAAAAAATATTATATATATATATATATGTTCTTAAGTTTTTTCAAACACACATAAAAAAATTATATAGTCAAATGGAAAGGCATTCCGATCTTTTCTTTGAAAAACAAAGTTAAGTTTAAAGTTGAACAAAATCTCAAAGCAAATAAATAGATTGATGTTTCCTACGTGCATGTGTGAACTTTCTCTCAACACATGCATATAAAAATATTTTCCAAAAGTATTTTTGTGTTCCTACAATATTTCTCGTCCGATCATTATATTTCAATGAAATATACAAAATGTAGTTGCAAGAGAGATAGAGAAAAAGACATAAGTATAAGAGGGGAAAGAAGCAATTTGTTATAGTGTAGCATTGTTGTCCGTGTGTTCATGGAAAAAAAATATTTCATATTCAAAATACAAAGTCCGCTTTAAAAAATATTATATATATATATATATGTTCTTAAGTCTATAGATATATCCATAATAAAAAGCATACTTATGTTCGCTATATATTAGTCTATATATTAGTCTAAGCGCCGATTTTTTCGATTTCGTCCGCATCTTCCGCGTCTAGATAATGAATTTTCTTGCCAAAGTGTTTCTCTATGTCTTTGCACAATTCCATCGCATGCACCGAGTCAATTAAATTAATAGCAATCCCCGATTTACCGAATCGACCTGTTCTGCCGATCCTGTGCAAATATGTTTCGCAGTCAGCTTGCCGTTTGTGGTCCATCGGCAGATCAAAGTTAACCACTATCGTCACTTGTTCTACATCAATACCTCAAATCAGATATCAAATATTATAAATTTTATATTACCATCTTTATATAATTGTCATAGTATATTTAAAGATAATCACTAAAAAATGCACGGATTATAAGCGTTGTGTATTGCATTATCATTTTTACCTCTGGCTAAGACATTTGTGGTGATGAGAACTTTCTCAAGTCCTGCTCTAAATCTATCTAGTACAGAAATTCTCTGTTCAACTGTCAAGTCACCAGAGAGTATCGCTACTGCGTGCCCATCTCTCGTCATCTTTTCTGCCAACCAACTGGCTGTCTTTTTCGTCTAAAAAATAATACATTATAGTTTATCACAATAATTATTTAGGATTTAATAAATTTTCAAAATACAATCAGAATTCTTACATGACAAAAAATGATTGCTTGTCCGATTGTTATTACGCCATAAATGTTAGTAATAGCTGTATATTTCTCATCTATACTTTTGCATTTAATGTAGTACTGTTTGATATTGTCTAAACTCTCTTCTTCCCTTAATAGCCGTATTATTAATGGATTACTGACTATAATCTCTGCAAAGTTCATCACTTCTGGTTCATAAGTCGCAGAAAAAAACATCATTTGACATTTCTCTGGATCAAGTAATCTGCATATAAAGTAAATATAAGTAATGTCTCGTGTAAAATATGGACATATTATTTAATTATACAATGCACTGTGATATCTCTGAGAAATTACTTATGGATGCGGATGCATTGATCTTGGTGACCTTGTGTAGCAATCATTACGTCTGCTTCATCCAATACAAAAACAGATATTCTGCTTAGATCAAAGTATTTAAATTTGTGTCCCCAATCCAGCACTTTGCCCGGAGTTCCTATAATTATGTGCTCGGTGATCTTTGGTTTAGTTCTTTCTCTTCTGTTCTCGTCGGTTGATTCACGGCTTACTGAAATAGTTAAAGCAATGTCAATTGTAAAAGTTCCATGGCAAAAAACAAATTCAAATTTCATAAAAAAAAAATATATATTACTTTCTTCTCCTCTCACGGCGTACTTTATTTTTATCTCGGGACAAAAGCGTGACATTTTTGCCGCTACTTCACCCGTTTGAATCGCCAATTCATAAGTTGGTGATAGACAAAGTACTTGTGGGTAATTTTTTGTAACATCCACCCGACTCAACATGGCGAGTACAAATGCAGCTGTTTTACCAGTTCCAGATTGAGATTGTGCAATCATATTCTGTGGTCTAACAAAATTTTTTCATAAGTTTAAAGACTACGTTTAAAAAAAATCGAAGATTTATAGAAAGCAACTGGCTTATGCTTACGGATCAGCGAGTAAGGTAGGTAATGCAGTCTCCTGAATTCTTGACGGGGCATTAAACCCCATAGCGTATACTCCTTTCAATAGTTCAGGCTTGCTATATTAAAAAATATTTGTATAAAAATTTATATCATCATATGCCATTATTTCAGTGTAGAATAAAAATTATAATTATTTACAGATGAAGAGCATCAAATGTTTTGACACTATATAATGGAGATTGTGGATCATTTCTTTGAACCTCTATATCTTTTGTCGTTTCAACTAATTTTTTCCTTAAAATCTTTTGCAGGTGTGATTTCTCCGCCGGTGAAATCTGATCCTCCGCTGTATCATCATCGCTCTTTGCATCTCCATCTTTTACAGATGCAGCAGGAGTCAGCTATATAATATATACGATCAATCATTTGAACAAGAAGTTCAATGTGATAGTTAAAACTAATAGGTACACAGTTATTTCAGACACATAAAATGTGTGCATACAAAATAGGTTAACCGGTACAAAAGCTATTATCGCAAATAATAAAATGAATCGTGGATTGAATAGCGAGTCGCAATTTTACGAGTAGCGGTAATTTTTTGTTACATTCAATGTACATTGTAAACATGAAGAGAATTATGCTCAAGCAAATGTGTAATATATTTCCCGCGAGAACCCCATGTTACCTTTGATGTTAATTTGTCTTGTTCGTCGGCATATTGGCCCCAGTCGACCTTAGTCGAAGCCATATTCATCAGTTCTTATTCTTTCACGATTTAAATCCGTTGAATGCGTGAATCACGCCAGATCACGCTAAAATATCTAGTCGGTTATTTCGTTGACAATGGATCGAAAATGGTTCATGACGTCGTGATGGGTCATGGGTCGCAAGACGCAAAGAGTGGCAAAGGAGGAGTGAAGAGCGACGGGTGAGAGGCCAATTGGCCGACTGAGAAATCAGCTTCAAATTGATTTTAGAGACTCCACGCGGAAAAATAGGAAACTCTGGCTTCGGGGCTGCCAATGCCGAGAAAAAATTTCACTAAATTAAACGCAATGATTTCCACCAGTTTCCACTAAAATCTAGTATCATTGGTATTTTAAAAAGATGATCGATTAATCGATTCCTATTCATCCCCACTTATCGATAAGATCCCGATATGATTATATCGCGGCCATCAAAGACTTCTTTCTGTCTTACGAGAAACTGGAGGCTTACCATGTCAGAACAGTAAGTGTTTTCGTTTCTTATTTCGGGAGATAGATAGAAAAGAGAGTCTCGAATTCCAATTCGTATAATTCCCCATTAAAAATGATATATTAAACAATAGTTTTGGAGAGTCGCGATTGCCTTAACGTTCGTGAAAATGAACAGGTTAGAATCGGCGAACGCCTCTAACAATGACGTTGTTGTGATTCGAAGCGAAAAATCTTTCCCACACTAACGTCTCGTTCACGTTTCCTTCTAAAAAGCTTTCTCTCGTTAAACCTTCCAGTGATGATACCTTGCTAGACGAAGATCTCGGGGACGAAGAATATGATTTGGGTAACGATGAGGAAGAAGCTCTTCTAGCGGATGACTATGAAATAGAGAGGGTGAGCATATTGTTTACCCATTATTTTTCAGTCGGATGAAACTTACCCGTTTGATATATTCGGCTATTTCAATCGTGCTTTGCTACCATTGATACCTTAATTTGAAAATACCTTGTTCTTAAATCTTTGTTTTTGTATACATTTTGCTTTTGTTGACCTAATTCATATCAAAAGTAGTTTCTGCAATTATTATATCATTTAATGTCACATAATATCGACAATTAAACA
>NW_021848556.1:406643-437952 GCF_003651465.1 Formica exsecta
AGGAATGCCAAAATAACGGTTAAAGGCGATGATATCTTCATTTCTTTTAAATGCTCTTGTTTAATATTTTCTATAAGGAATTCCAATAGACAAAGAAAAATTAGACTTTATATTGCTCAAAGTTTTTTAATTTCAGATAGCGAATAATATTTATAATGTATATATCTATATTATTATCTGTGTGTTAAAAAATGTTTAATATTTCTTGTGCATAAACTGAAAAAATTAGAACTGTATAATATTGGCGCAATGATGATTTTATTAGCAAACTGTTAAGAAAGTGTACTAGAAAGGCAAAGTACCTAAACTATGTATTTCTGAACTCTAGAGTTTCAAACATATGCGTGATGTATAATTGTTATATTAAGTACTAATGTTTATAGATATATTCATATACATATATATATAATATATGTTATATTGGCTAATTTTCTGGTTATAAGTTGTATGAATAAATATATTTACAACATAGGAAAGAGGTATTTTACACACGCAAAGTAATTTGTGATATTAAGACTGTTCACCAAGGTGCAGCAAGAACACTTTTGCTTAATTGCAAATGGTTATGAAAATTGTTACTGCAATATAAAAAATGTATGCTTGATATAAGCATTATGATTTTTGTTAATGGACAGTTGCAGAATTTTATACAGGTCGAAAAAAATACAGGTAGCTGTTGTAATTCACAAGTTCTGAGAGTAGACAAGAAAGTTATATAAGAAGTGGGAACACAAATATATAACATTAGCTGATTAGATTGGAAATTAATACAGACAAAAAGTTAAGGATATTACTGTAATTTATCTTATTTTATAATAACAACGTATTGTTTTTCTATATTCAACAGCTTGAGATATTGTCTTGGAATATTTTTCTCTAATGCAAATAATTTATATAGATAATTTTTTTTAGACAAGTATTGCTTAGAAGATACTTATTTGAGTGTCAGAATGCTACATGTATTTGTTTTACCTGCTGCGTAAATGCGATAACTTTTGTATAGTAAGATCCATCAAGTGAGATATCAATAATAAGTGAACGAAAAAAATCTGTAATGTGTTTATAAGTCCATTTAAATGGCGAATTGGTACTATATACACAATTTAATAATTTGCTAATTACCAATGTAGATCTTTATGATTATATCTTGCCTCGCTTATCGAAAATTATATAGAGAGAAAACTTTCTATCACAATGTAAATTCTTACATTAAGCCATTTTAAAATATGTGTTACGGGCTTTGTTATTTCAATTTTCAACAATATAGCGATTGTGAAAGGCTATACACATTCCGGTTCTTTTAATGTAAAATTGTACACCGCGATTTCTAGTATAAGTGTCCCCAAATCATCCAACAAACCAATGTATAAGAAATAATTCAGTTATATTGATATAATAAGATAAATTCTGATTTCATTATAGTTTGAATCTTTCCATTTAATGTAATTAATATATTATATATTAATGCTGTTTTAAAACTTATTGCAGATTTTCAAATTGAACATTATTGAACAAATATATATATTTTATTTATATTTGGTTATACAGTTTACATACACTAGACAGTATTATAACACGACTTTCAATATGAATGTGTTATATGAAACTCGTACGTGCTAAAATTTAAAAAATAAATATATCTGGCAAATTGTACTTGTGAAATTCTGTTGTATAACTGCATGTATATACTGAATTCTTTAGACTGAATTATATCGTACTACATCGATATTTGTAAGTTTTATCTTATACAAAACATAAGCAATGTTTTATTATACAAAATTTGTATGTCGAATATTATATGATTATATATTTATTACCGATTAATATTTTACCGATATAAATTACCGGTTGCTACATCGAAAAAGTATCATATTGCACATAGTCACATTTTTCCACCACTGTGTAGTCAGACTTGTCACAATCATCAGTCACATTTGTTTATAAGATCTTTCCGTTTTATTATTATTACCGTTAGAGATAAGAGCATGTTTCCTTAGTATGTTAATGGATGTAGTAGATTGGGTATAAAAGAAAGAAATCTTTGAAGAAGAAAATTCTCTTAAAACTTACGTTTATCGCGTGGGGATCAAATACGCATCAGAATCAGAAATCAGGACTCATATAATACCATATGTGAATGTACATATCGATAGTTTTCACAAACAGTTGGAGGAAGGAGGATATTCCACTTATGCGCACTTTAAATACACATTAGTTATGATATAATGAAACGTAGATTATAACTACATTATATGGATAAATATCTCGTATTTGCATTACAAATATCTGCCAATTTGATTCCCCGAGCAGCAGAATAGCTATAAGGGAGAAGAGGAAACAGATGATGTACTGGACTTAGGAGTCACGGACGCGCTCGACGACTTAGATGGCGAAGACGAGAATATAGAGTTTAGTAGAGGCAATACTGATAAACATAGCGATAACGATTTCTATAAAGATGGAGAACATCCGATACAGCCTACATCGTCGTATTATGAGCAAGACGAGGGTGCCGAGCAATACGCGAATGAACAGGCATCGCGTCAGTCCGGCAAAAATTTGGAGTCCAATAACGTTAATGTTTCTAATAATATTGGCAAGGGCGATCTGCGCGAGAAGCTCCAAAGAAACATGCAGAAGACTGTTTACATCGGCAACGGGCAAGGAATGGAGGACGACGACTGCGAGGAGGCGAAGGAGAGGCGTAACAGATTTCAAAACGAGCGTACGATGATTTCTCCAAAGATGAACAATGATATCCCGGAAACCTTAGAGAGTGTCGTCACGTCGGAACCATCCAGAGCGCCGTTCAGAGGAAGAGGACGAGGCCGTGGAGTAAGAGGAAGCAGAGGAGGACGATTTAACGTACAAAACACTGGAAACTTCAATCCGAGGTAACAATGTGATCTTAATAATAAATGATACAATTATATGGATAATAACGGTAATATTAATATAATAATCTTAATAATTGAATAAATAAAAATAAAACAATGTTATTTACATTATTTTTATTTGGATGTTTCAACTAGTAGATATACATTTTATGAAATATCTTATTTACAGGTTTGGTACGGCACGGCCCGCTAATTTTGATAATCAGCCGCCTGCTTGTAGACCGCCACTAATAGAGACCAGACCGCCGTGTCTCCTTGGCATACCAAGTAACGTACCAAATCAGCAGCAGATAATGTACCAACAACAAGCTAATCCACAACAGCCCTTTCAACAGTCCTTCGGCCCAAACGGTCCGTTGCAAGGGCCGCCAGCACAATTTGCGGAGAATAGGCCGCAATTCAGTCCCGGACAATTCCAGGGATCGATGGGGCCGCGTCCGATCAGCAGCCAGAGGCTGCCCGAGTACGGACTTAGGAGTCCCTTGGCGGGAGGATCCATGCAAGGACCGAGCTATAATTGTCCGCCCAACCAGCAGCCGCCGTATCATCCGCCAATGCAGCCGCCACCGTTTCCAAATCCGGGCGGCGTCATGCAAGAAAATCGACCGGGTGTACAGGGCAATCAAGGAGGACCCCTGTTACAAGGAAATCCGGGAGGAGGATCACTTCTCGGTAACCCAAACTGCCTGTTGTTACCTGGAAATCCACCCAATATGTTGCTACCCAGTGGAGGGAATCTGCCAGTGTCTATGGGCCAGGGATTCCCGCGCCAGCAGCAAGCGCTGCCAAGCGCCTCTCAAGGTCCGCCCATACAAAATCTGCCGCCGAACGTGCAGATGTCTAGTCAGCCGCCGCCCTTCGAGAACAGACTGCCGCCGCCACAGTTTCAAGAGCACCAGTTTGAAGGCCGGAACGCATACGATGCAAGAGTCGGTTTTCATCCTTCCGATCAAGTACCCAATAGCCAATTTAATAATACGATGCAACCGGTACCGCAACAGTCGGCGTCTAATATATCACACAGTGTGTCTTTACCTCCAGGGCACAAGATTCTAATCAATCCTCATTTTAGAGGCACCGTTCAACCCGCGAACGATAGTAAGTGTCTCTAACATTTATATCGAATGTACCTAAATAATTAATACTTATGCTAAAAAATTTTTCTCCTGTGATAATTGCGCACAGCTCGACTCGTTTGGGATTCTAATCAACAACAAGCCCAACCACAAGTTACTCACAGTGGACAGTTTTCACAACCGCCATCATCGTATCAAAATCAAGGACCTTATAATCAGGCCCAACAAGGTTCATCGCAATATCAACTAAACTATCAGCAGAATAAAAGTGATGTAAGTAATTGCATAATACATAAAAGCAAAAAGTGGATAAACTTGTAAATCATCACTATTCGCATCATAGGATCCATACGCATATTTTTCCGATGTGTGGCAAGAAAATAGACCACAGAAGCTTCAGAATAGCCCGAATAAGCATTATCCCTCGGATAACAATTATTCCCGAGAGAGCAGCTACAGTGATGGTAATAAATATAAATTGAATAGCCAATGGGAGCAAAAGGATAGCTATCAAGAGGTAAATGTTATGTGTAATTCGAAAGTGACGTTTATATTAGATTTTTTGTATCGCACGTTCAATCGTTTTATTTTCTTTATATTAGGATTATAGAGGATCTCACCAAAATTATCGAGAAAGAGATTTGCCGCTACGAGCAAGAAACGATCATACGCAGAGGAGCAGAACGCCATCAAATACGTATCGCGGCGACTCTTACGATCAAGTCCACAATCTGAAATTTTCTAGACCGGCGAACATTGCATCTCGTGGAGCGAATAGACCGCCGCAGAAGAGGCTATCTGAGTCTTCGGACAAAGGACCGCGGGAAGTAAGTCCAAAACGAAATAAGCCGTCTAATAGAAATCTTCAAGAGGTGCGAAGAGTGGATACAGCAAGTGAAACAGTCGCTGAAAAGGTTAGTTTCTCATTCTACAAAGAATTGGCTATGCCCAATCACGATAGAATCTAAATACATTACAAAGCTATGATTCCAGGAGGAAGATAATGATCCGGAGATGCAGGAATACCGTAAGAAAATGGAAGAGCAGAAACGTCTTCGGGAGAAGATATTACGTGAGAAGGAGAACAGACGTAAGATGGCTGCAATGGAGAAACAAAATGAAGATGTCAAGATCGATTCAAACGCTGCAGGTAAATTGATTTGTTGTACAAGCACACTGTTATATCTTTCTTATCGATTACAACGATATGATCAAAATATTTTAGTGACTGAAAGCACGCAGCAAGAAATAAAACCTGCGTCAGCATTAATGGGGATTGTAAAGGACGGTGTTAAAACTCGCCCTGGTGTTGCTAAAGGACGCGGTCGTCCTACCAATATACAGAACACAGAGGTACAACATTAAATGTATCACTATATTATATTCCTCAGTTGTGATTAAATTCTTGATGACAAGATGTATATACATTTCTGCATTTATAAAGAGAAACTTTATAACAAAATTTTATTCTGGCATTTGTATGATTCATTTATAAGTAACAGGGATATGATTCAGTGATAATATTTTTTAATGAAATTTATATAATACTTATTATGCACAAATAGTTACAAAATGTTATATAATTGTATGTAAATATACTTACATACATATAAAAATTGGGTATAGACCAGTATACTTAGACTGAACAAATTATTTTCTCTTCAGAATCAGCAGTTTTGTTGTACTGCATGTTTGTTAATTAGAAAATGTCATTTTTTATAAACATACATATACATTTTATCACTAATTATATAGATTTTTAAATGAGATATCACTTAATTACACGTACAATTTTTTTTTAAAGTTACTGTGTACATTTTTCTTATGTTCCAATAAAATATACTTTTTCAATAAATTTTGTTTTTTTTTCTCATTTTTCCTCCAGATTAAACATATCTTAACAGACTTTAAAAAATTCAAAATTTGCAAACTTTTTAATTAAAGCAAATTGTTTAGGAAAGACATGTATATTGTTAATATAGTTTAATCAGAGTTTGTGTTTTACACTATTATTGTTATTTTGGTGAAATAACTAATTTCCACAATAGTAGTTAAATCAATATACAATAATTTATCTAAAATAACGTACTTTTTGTTGTAGGCAGCAGACAGACCATCTAATATGCGAATTGTCAGAACGATACCAACTATACAAACTAACGATTTGTCAGATACAATCGGTTCGAAAGATAACAACTCCGGATACGCAACTAATCAAGCCGGCGATATTGTACAAATGAGACAAGTGATACAACAATCTGGCATGCGAAGAGTCGTGATACAAAAGCCTCTGTTAAATTCGCAAAAGATCATTGCTACCACGATACAAAAAACTGTCTCCAATCTGCAGAAGAATCAGGGATTACAACAGAAAGTAGTTCCGAACACACAAGTTATGCAAACGCAGAAAATCGTACAGAATCAGGTCAATGCATTACAAAAATCTGGAATTGTTGGACCGAAAACCACAAATATTGGCCAGAGAATGATAACACATAAAACACCTGGTACCCTACAGAAAACTGTAATCAACGATAGCGCCAATGTTCACGGCCAAAAAGTCATGAATACGCAACAAAATCCCCAGCGAATTGTATTGCAAAAGTCTGCAGTTCAAGCGAAAAAGTTACCCGAGATAAAGACGAACACAGTTAAATTAGAGAATTTGGCTGCAAGCACTTCTGAGGCCCAAATCAGACGTATGTGTCAAACCATCGGAACTATTGAGGTGACTATATTTACATGAGAATGTTTCACCATGAGAATGTTTCACACTTGTTTTTATCAATTATTATTGACACGCTTATTACATTTATTACACATGTTTTATGCATTTTCTTTACTTTTAAGTTTATGGAGAATGTTTAGATTTAGGATTATAGATTCCAAAGCATAGCTATTTACTTTCTGCATGTGCTTTATATAAATTCCTCTATAAGAAACACATTTTATTTGGACAAATATGCGCATAGAAGATAACAAACGTATTTCTTTATAGACAACTTATAATTACAAAGTATTATAGCAAAGTCTTAGAGGCTTGTGTTTGATATATTATGTCGATTATTCTTTAGCTATTAACTTAGATAGCTACAACGATTTCATTCCAAAGATATTATAATTAGAAATAAGCAGTATCTTAAAAAAAAAAACTTCTATGATAAACATTCCTTGCATACAAGTATATTATATACATAATCCTATTGTTTTACATTGAATTATTAGAACGACGATTTTATAATGTTGATTTGTTTTAGATACATTGCATGCATGTAATGTGATGACTATTATTTAATAGTTGACCAGATATGTTCATTACATACAAACTAGAGAATAATTAAAAAACAAATTTTTTTTATAATGTTACAGTATAATCACAGATTATTTGATAACTGATATATATTTATTTTTGGTTTATATAATTTTCCCAATATTATTTTTTTTTCTTCACAAGATGTAATTGAGTAACACACACACACACACATATTTTAAAAGTGTGATGAAATCTGTAAACTTTACATCGCAGTACGAGTTTGAGAGACAACTATTGTAATAAAACCAATCAAGAATTCTGCAATACTTGAAATTTTTAATGACTTCATGGCATTTCCTTATTTTGTTCCTCTCGAAAATGTATGCAGTATACAAACAAACATGTTAAAGAAACTCGTTAATTTTCTTTGAAAATTATTACATTTTTTATTGCTTATACATAGACACTCGCTTTTATGTTTATTTTAAATATACTTGACAATCTAATAACAGTATATTCTCTATTCTTCGTGTTATAGAGCATACGTATGGGCGAGGGTAATGCGACCATTGTGTTTAAGACACAATCTGCCGCCATGGTGTTTCACAAGAAATACCAGCGTAAAATGCTCGATCTATCGCTGATAACCGTTCGCCTTGTGCCGCAAAGCACTCTCGCCAATAAAGTGGTAACGGCGACCGCGAAGAAATCTTAGAGACGAATTTCGAAATACTATTAGCATATTTTTAGCGTTAATTCCATGTAAACCGCGACTCTCCTAGATGGTACTTTTCTCGTTTTAAGGTCCATCAGACCTGTTTGATAGAGATAAAAACATGTATCTATATATTTTATACACGTATATATTCCACAACACTACAGAAATTTGTAAAGTTTAGTGAAAATGTAGTGAAACTTCTACTGGATTGTCAGTAGAAAAATGATATGTAAACGGTAAGAGTTCTCGAAATTTTTCAACAAAGTACGAGACATAAATTATTATTTACAAGAACTCATCTATGTATATATAAGGAAAAATTGTATATTTCGTATAAAATAATGTATAATTATGTGCATATGAAATAAAGTAACATGCAACAATATGCAAATATAGAAGAAGAAAATGATTGTACGAAGTTTATTATAGTGATATAATATAGCGATAATACTTTCTTAAAGCGTTAGTGCTTTATGAGCGGAAATAAAATTTATTCTATTATAATCAGTTGTATCTAAAAAAATATCTCGCGAATCACAGTATAGAGAATAAATGTATATTTAAGTAAGTGAGGAAACACTCATTATACAAAAGATCCTATTATATATCGATAATATATGTAATCTAGATAATCGATGATAAACTTATAGAGTGCATAAACAATCATATTGCAATAAACTGCAGCTCATTTAGAATATCAGCTCTAATTATTATGTTTTTTTTTAAATTTATAACTTTATTTTTACAAGACATTTTCGTAAACTAGAAAAGTAACAAAGGTAAAAATGGGTATTATATGGAAAAAGAAATGAATGTTACTGATCGTATAAGCGTTATTATTATATAAGCATTCTTTAATCTCCTCTTCGTTTTTTTTAAAGGTTGCTATTAAAAAAATAAAGATTAACATATCTCATATTTATTGATATATTGAAACTATTGCAAACATAATTTATATTCAATGAGTAAAATTTAAATATCTCGATTGCCTGCTTTCAATTAAATATTAAATTAATAATTATTACTATTAATTAAAATTTAAACTAATTGGGAGCAAAAAATGTGGAACGCTTCACGATTTTGCGTGTCATCCTTGCGCAGGGGCCATGCTAATCTTCTCTGTATCGTTCCAATTTTAGTATATGTACTGCCGAAGCAAGTACAAACATACAGCTCGAAGAAATTCCTTATAAACTAAAGCATCTTTGCAAGTATACTTGCGAGAAACTAAAAATGACAATCAAATCGCCGTCTAGTGGTGAAACTATGTACTACATTAGAGAGATGCTGAATGATTTTTGTACATGGCGCGTTTGAATGAGAATTCGAATATATAGTATATTTTTGTTATATTATTAACAAGAATTAGTAAGAAAAATGTACAAAATAATTATAACGATGACGTATATTTGTGCGTTTTAATTTAATTAAGATATATACGCGATCGGAGTCCTACCTTTGATTAACCTATAACGTATTTAATGTTTTGTATTCATACTAATATCACCAGTGCTAATATTTTGTCATTTAACATATACAATGACCAAATGCGCGTACTTTTTGTCGCATAAATCATTAGAGTTCTGTCAACGTTTGAAATTTCTATGTACGAGTAATCGGACATTAAATGCGGTGCGAAAGTTTGCGGACGACAAGCCGGCTATTATTTTAGGGATCGAAACAAGCTGCGACGATACAGGATGCGGAATCGTGGACACTACAGGAAAAATATTGGGCGAGGTGATAAACTCGCAGCATCTTACTCATTTAAAGTAATTGCTATTATCGTATCTCGCGAGCAACGTATATTTGGAAGATTAACATGAGTTCGATACACGTATTTATTTCGCAGTTATAAATGAATTTAATCTATTGATTAAGACCGTATTTAGTTATTACATCAAATACAAATTCATTTCTGTGTATGTTTTATTAAAAAAAAAGTTAAAACTTTATCTAGATTATTTTTAAGATAATTTAAAAGTTGTTTAGCAATGCATTTTAAGTCTAATTGTATTCTTGTTTTTCAGACATGGTGGCATAATACCTACAATCGCCTACGATATGCACAGGCAACAGATTACTACAGTTTGCGAAGATGCGCTGAAATCAGCAAATTTAAGATTAAGAGATATAGATGCTATTGCAACCACAACTAAACCAGGTCTTCCTTTATCACTCGCTGTTGGAAATACCTTTGGTAAATATCTCTCTAGGATCGGTAACAAACCATATATACCAATTCATCATATGGAAGCTCATGCATTAACAACACGAATGGTGCGGAAAGTATGTTGAAAATATAATTGTATATAAAAAAAAAGCATATGTGCTGTACACAGTATGAATTATTCATATAATATTTTATAGGTAGATTTTCCTTTCCTTGTTTTGCTCGTATCAGGTGGCCATAGTTTACTAGCAATCGTTGAAAGCGTAGATAAATTTTATACACTAGGTACTACATTGGATAATGCACCTGGTGAAATTTTTGATAAGGTATATTTGCAAAAAGAAATTTATTACTTATATATATATATATATTATGTTATTATACATATTATATTTTTTCCATTTCAATTCTTTGATAAATTTGAGACTAATTTTGCTTCCAAAAGTTATATGACAAAAGTTTATAGAAGATTCTATATAACGCAAAAAAACAAAAAATCTCTAATGTAATTTAATAACGATTGTAGATTGCTCGCAGACTCAAGCTTGCAAATATACCAGAATTTTCACATATGAGTGGTGGTCAAGCCATAGAGAGTGCAGCGAGCAAAGCGACAGATCCGACTAAATTTATTTTTGAGCCTGTCATGACGAAAAAGAGAGATTGTCAATTTACTTTCGCGGGTACATTAAACAAAAGTTTGATATACATTAACAAACAAGAAAAAGAACATAATGTCGATGGCAGTACAGTGATCCCTGATGTGTATAATCTCTGTGCTGCGCTGCAAATATCTGCTGTAAAGCACATATGTCTCAGAACACAAAGGGCAATGGAATTTATTAATAATCTGAATTTGATACCGCAGGAGAAACGAACTTTGGTATGTTGGTAAGACTACTTGCATCAATTTCTGATTTGTTCTATATATTTATTTAAATGCAGGTAGTATCTGGTGGAGTGGCTTGCAATAATTTCTTAGCAGAAGCTTTAGAAATTGTTTGCTTGGAAAAAAGTTTTAAATTTGTTAGAACTCCTCCCCGATTGTGTAACGACAATGGCATAATGATCGCATGGAATGGCGCGGAGAGGTGGACGGCAAATGTAGGCGTTATCCGAGATAGGGACGAAATTGAAATGGTAACTGTTGAGAAAAAGGCACCACTCGGGGAAAGTTGGATCGAAAGAGTGCAGGATGCAAACATAAAATGTAAATTAGTAAAATTAAAGGGGCTTTTAGATTAAACACTAATTGATACTCAATTTCAATCTCTCATTTGAACCTCTGTATTTTCAATCAATTAACAATCGAGATCATGGCGCACTTTTGATGAGTCATTATTAACAATAGAGTCAGTTTAATTAATTTACAAAACATTTATTTTCTTATGTTATACAAATCTATACAACAGTCGATGTATGTTGTTCGCTTTGCCGCTTTATCCTATGTATCAGTTGAGAGTCCAAGGAATCACCATGCTGAGCGATGTTTTTCCGTTGTTCATATTTATCTAAGATATTTCGTATCCTCTCTTTAATTTCTTCTATCTGCTTTTTATTTTTCGAAATTAAAGACACGGATAAAATATCGTCGATATGTATAGTTTGCTCGGGCCGCATTTCCTCTGGACATGTAGCCACATAGTTAGATAAATTATACATTGCCGGCTTAACTTCTTTGAGGATACTATCAGCATTGTCAGTGTCCATTTTATTGATTATAATCATGGTTGGCATTTTTAATAGGTCTGGTTTGTAAAGTTCAATCTCTTTGTTTAGTAAGACCACAGTTTCCAAACAGGATCTACGTTTATATTTAGGCGACAATTGAAAACCTTGTATGTCTACGATGAACAGGAGCAGCTTTGTTCTTTCGATATGCTTCAAGAATTTGTGACCCATTCCGATATTCATATGCGCACCCTCGATCAGACCTGGTAAGTCCGCAACAGTGATTGTCCTCTCATCTTCATACTTCATGATCCCCAATCTGGGCCTTATAGTAGTAACTGCAAAATATACAATTGCAAAATCTGATCTGTCCCAAATATTAATAAGAGGGCAGGTTTCTTTAAGATAATGTAATGGCATTGAATAAATTAATAGGATTGTGTAGATTAAAATCTTACAGGGATAATTAGCAATTTTAGGTTTAGCTTTTGAAACCGCTGCCAAGAATGTGCTCTTGCCGGCATTGGGAAAGCCGACCAGTCCAACATCAGCGATTAGTTTCAAATCCAGTTTTATCATCTGAGATTCTCCCTTTAATCCGCAGTAACCTGTCTCCTCAGACCCACCCATTCCACCTTTTGCTACCAATAGTTTTGTGTCTTCTTTGTTTAACTCTCCTAAATTTTAAATTATGAAAAAAATGAAAAAATAAGCAATGAGTGTATACAAAACGAACATAATGCTTGAGAAATTATGCTTACCTAGCAATACTCCATTCTGATTATATATCGTAATGCCACGTGGGACTGAAATAACTTTGTCTTGACCAGGTGCACCTATAATTCCTTTGGCCTTACTGTCACTTCCCAAATCCGCTTTGATCCGTTTGCTCTTCAAGGTTTTGACAACGTTCTCCAGGGTAAGTCCATCTTTTGCAATCACGTACACGTTACCTCCTGCTCCTCCGATTCCACCATAGTGAGGTAAGCCAGCTCCTCCTGTGCCTCCCCTGACATGAAGATGTAGTGTGTCGATGAATGTTGAGCGTAGATATTTTCTGGGTAGCTGTAAAAACAAAATGTTTCTTTTGGAAATATGACTCTTCCTATTTAAATATACCGTTCAATAATTTAACAAAAGATATCCACTTTACCTTTTTGACACAACCTAAAATCTGTGTCAAAAATACCATTATAATAAGTGTTATGAGAGATACGTAATTCTCAAATTTATTATTATTTTTTTTTTATATTTTTGCACTTGTCTTTCGAATTATTTAATTTTCTTTATTCATCAATCATATAACATATCATTTTCCTGCAAGAGGTTAAGTCATTGTTGTGCACGCCATATTTAAACACGCTAATTTATCGGATGAGATTACCGATCGAAATTCATCGATATGTATGCAAGATGTAGCTTCTAGATGTCATATTGGTCTTCATTTCGGCCATTTTGTTTAATGCAACTTTGAAAGTGCAAACCGTTTTCTGTTCGTCTTCGGCAATATCCTTGCTTCGATATTCAGAGAAGAATACTTATTAAAGGTATAGTCAGACGCAAAGGATTTTTTCCCTGGCTGGTCCAAATTCTTCCTACGTTAGTGGACCTTATTAAAGATATTGCTATTTTTATTTAACTTTTGAATAATTCATTCCAACAAAAATATGATTTCTTCTCTCTGTCTTTCATTCTTTCCTTGCAGTAGAATGTTTGTTTTTATGTATTTTTATTGTTATTTAATATTATTCATTTGTTTTAATATTTTTAAGTTTGTTTTCTGTATTTATAAGGTTCATATAATTCCCATAATGATAAAATCGGTGATATTAAACAACGTGATGCTAAAATAAACGCGAAGAAAGTCACCGCTCATATATCGCGGCGTAAATATTTTATTGACGCAATCATGATATCTATATAAATTGCAATATTGTTTATCTATATCAAAACAGAGACGCAGCCTTCTTTTTAGAAATATTACAGTATCGAAAAAAAATTGTATACAAATATAATTGTATATAAATAAAAATAAATAAAAAATTGTATATAAATAAAATTGTAATATAAATCCGAGAAGCCAATTCGCGAGAAAGATATTATAAAATAATAAATATGAAAATGACGAGAGGGCAAATTAAAAAAAAATTTCTTCAATACATATACACGTAATATAAGTATTAAAAGTTATTTTCTTTATGTAAGTCACACATAGTATGCGTCGTTGCCTAGTTTAGTTAGCTAAAGTTAACTGAAGTGTTTAACTCTTTGACTTCTTTTACTCTTTGCTTCTAGAAAAATATATACACGCCCTTTCTTGACCGACAAAATGAGCCGCAGTTTACGGGTCGTAGCAGTTCTCCAGGAGCCGATCGGATCCGCGATGTATATCCTGGGGTCAAGTGATACCAATTACGAGAAGGATTTTGCGGCGGATCAATTGGCGGAGTCGCCAAGGAGGCGGGGTAAGAGTGACCATCTCTCTCTCATCTCGACGGAGGCTCGTCTAAACGGCAAAGATGCACGTATACGCCAAGCGTTAAAATTAAATCTAGCCAGAGGCCGTCGACTACGACGTCCACGACGGCGACGTCGCGGCGAGTCGGCGCGTCCTCTAGCTCAGTCTCAAGAGCACACCCCGGCTGCACGGATGCGTCCCGATTGCCAATCGATCTAGCATCCCCCGTCGCGACTCTTTCTCTTTTTCTCTCTTTTTCTTGCGAAGCATCACCGAATCCCGGTAGTCTCCATTGATCGTCCGAAGATTCCTCGCGAGACGTCGGATTCGCGTGTACTCGAATTTCTTGACCACCTTTACCTGACATCTTCGCCGAGGTAATCTTTCGTCAAGATCCAAGTTTATGATTATCTCTCAAACAGAATCTAAGGATTATCGCTTGTATGATACAGTACAATTTCGTCATTATTTATTTAATTATGTTTACTTTAATCGTAGAGCTTCGCTTTTCTCATTACTTAACGATATTGTCTTTCATCGTTGAAATTACCTCATATAGCACGGATATTCATAATGAATATTCAGGTCTAAAGTCATATGTAGGATTAACTAGACGCTGTGTAGAATTTAAACGCCAATATCATTGTTTGCCGTCCATAACTAGATCCGGTCGAGAGAGAATTCGACTACGTAATCACCGAAAAACGCGTAGTGTAAATTTTTCAATGTTCTCTCGTATAAGTTTAGATTTTATGAGATTTTACCGTGTATCTTGTGTTTAATTATTGTGACTCCATTTATACGAATCAGACTCACGTTAGAGATAAAAAATGCCTTTTTTTTTAATAAAAAATGCGATTACGCGTACGAATGTGATAGCAATATTTTGAAATCGCAAAATCGATCTGGCGAAGCAATCGTCTGATCGTTCCTGAATGGTTGTGGCATCAGAAGAGGAACACGCGGGTGCGAGAAGTCTGTGTCATCGGGTTACTAGCCTTGATCACCTGCCAAATACTTGACAGGGAAAGCGTACCGTTGTCGTTGCTACTCGTGCTAATTTTACATACGACGCAGAAAATTACGAAAATTGACAGTAATGGAACGGAGGATCCTCGTGACAATATCATCACCAGTTTGTTGTTTTTAAAGTATTTTTAATCGCGCAAATTTACTTATCGAAAAATATAATAGCGGTCGCATATGCAGACTTTTAGAAATATATTCATATACAGATGTGTGCTTTTAATTTTTTTATAAATTCTTTCTTTTTTTCATACATACACGGAAAAAAAATAACAATTTGAATTTAGTAAAGAATTTTTTTTATATATAAGATACATATAAAAAATAAAATATATGTGTAAAATACATATAAAATATATGTATAAAATACATATAAAAAATAAAATATATATACATTCGCTTATATATATTTTATATATAAAAAAATTCTCTCTGTTTAATTCAATTTTTTGTTTTTATCTTCTTTTTTCTGAAAAAAAAGAAAAGAGAGAGTTCAAATTTATAAAAAAATATATATGAGCAATCTTTATGAATTATATGATCTTTTTTCTGATGTATTGGTATTTTTTACAGATGCAAGGAGAAGACGATGATTTTGGTGAGGGCTACACCGCGGAATCGCATCCGCTGAGGCCGACGCATCTCATGGTTCCGCTCGGTGGACGTTCTGATTCTCGTGCACCCAGTATCAGTAGCAGCGTCAGTGACCTCGATGTTCCGATATACAGCAGAGAGACCACTATACCGCTCTCAGCGAGAAAGGTAAGCTCTCATCGCGATACATTCATTGAATGGGCGGAAAGTCCGTTGCTTTGCGTGAGATTAAATATACGTTCCTCGCGCTCCGTAATCAAACATTATGCAAATTAAATGAATGTAAAAAAATTGCGGAATCCGTCACGATAAAACATCGCTATGATGCGATTTCAATTTTTTATAAGTGAAGATATCATTACTCAAAGTACAACGTACGTAGTATTTGCGGTATTCCCTTTCAATAGTTTGTGTGTTTCAATCCTTATTAAGATTCAGTTTTACTTATTTATAGCAGAGAAATAACGTGCACACATTACAAAGTAATAGCATTTTATGACATATGTATGAATACATATATTGTAAAATATTTCCTTGTTTTCTGAAAAACAAGAATTTTCAGATAATGTTCTAAAAATAGTTGAAGTAAGAACTGCTTAAGCTTAATGATAGAAATTCGGGAACATTATTTAATCAGAAAATACATGCTTATTATATCAAAATATGTCATAGAAAGACTTGTACACTTTTAGGCGCCAGATGATATACATACATATTTTGCACAGAGCGCCGAACCGAGAATTGAAAATGGATGTATATATATCGAAAAATGCGTTAGCGGGCAAAACATCCTATTTTTAAGGCGATGTCGAAATCGTGGTTATTCAAGATCAGGTAGGCGGATATCTCACGCGCGCACATTTCGCGGACGCTACAAGTGCGATAGAAGATCCGCGTGTTGGTTTAATTTTATTTACTAAATTTCTCGTGTTCACGAGACACGTGTAATACATTATACGCAAGTATAGCACGCGTTTATAGCACACTACTTTAACGTGTGTAATCTATTAGAATTTCGATGATATTCCTCTCTTGCATCAATATTGTCTGTGATTTTAAAAACTTGTCATTTCTCTGTCTCATTATTGATTGTCCCTGCGCGCAATTTATCGCGACTTTTATTGTAGATTATCAGAGAGACATTCTATGTCTATTCATTTTTTAGGGTAAGACCAATTCTAAAAAATATATTAATTAGCGTGAGCACGAAATAAAATAAGGGAAGCATATTTTTTTTCAAACGAATAAGATCGCGACTTCTCGTGATTACACTTTGTCATCTATAGAAAACATCCGTTAAACATTGTCAATTGTTTTAATAGATGTGTAAACACGCGCTCGCGTACATTGCGCTCAGGAATTTTCCGGGAGTATAGTCCGGCATTGAGATGATTATCAAGTCAGACTCTTGGTAAGGATTCGCATGCGTCTCGCGTAATAATTTTTTTCACTATATAAAATAAATCCATTCTTACATTTTTCTCTACATGTTCCTCTTTGGATTTGATAACGTAATCGTCATTTTCCGCGTCATTTAACGCGTCGATCGTGTAATTATTGGAGAATTTTGCCGCTTTTTTCATTTCGAATTTCACGTTTTAACAATTCTCGTCCAGTTCCAGATCCTCATCGTTTGATGAGGATCTCAGTGAGTAATCTCAATTCTTTTAATGATTCGTACATGCTATTTTTACTTTCTCGCTCTTCGAAGAAGGAGATTGCGCGATTAATCACCAGAAATAAAACCGCAATTAATTGTAAGCGTCCACACGAATCATGTCTCTAATATTATTGCGATCTCTAACGCATCTTACATCACAGTTGATCTGATCCCAGTAACCGCGACTAATACTTTTGTCAATATTCTCATCGTTGCAATCAGTGGCGTAACTAATATATCGAACACATTCACGATTGTTGAAAAATTTGTCGGACTGTTTTCTCTTTTAAGTAACATTCTCTAGGTTTTGAATTATTTTGTGCTTTCATTCAAATTCTGTTAATAAAAAAAATAGGCAACAGATTCTCTCTCCGCGCCCACATGACAAGTCCATTCTTTTTTTCTTATCTCTTTCTATGATATTATCTTATTCTTTTATTTCTCCTTTCTATCCTTCTTTCATTCTTCTTTTTTCTTTTTCATCTTTCTATCGGGTTACGCCACTGGATGCAACGAGACAATCGACGAAGCTTGCCCGCGAGTGACGCAATACGCGGGGCGTGTTATGTACGCGATTGTTGTATTCGCGCGCATTTGACCCGAGTTTAATGGAATGCAAAGCATTCGATTAATATATGCCCCCAGTTGCGTATGGCGGCTAATTAAGCGATGCGTATCACTCGAAAGATATGACGACATTGAAGCTCGATAAAATTTCCGCGCTAATCGTGTGCGAAGGTTACTATTGCCGTTCGTTCTCCGGCATTCGTATATGCGTGTGCAATTTGAAGGAAATAGTTGCGTTTATTCGCGATATTACGCGCGATATTATTCGCGCGTGCCGCGTTGCGTTCGTTCTCAACAGGTGGATTCTCGCGGGTCTACGATGACGTAAGTCCATCATGAACGAACGTATCGATCAAGACAGAAATTCCCAGGGATTTGTTAAGATATACCCGATTTTTTATATATAAATCAACATTTTGTATCGCTTTTAGAGTTTTTTAAAGAATTTTACAGAGATCTCGTCGTCATTTTTATGTTTTACTACTATATTGCATCAGCTATCGTCGTTGTTGAGACAGAGGAACGTAAAGTTGAAAATGATTCATCAAAAGATTAGAATGCACCTTCGTTCTTGAAACTCATGTGACGGCGGAGAACGCTCCGTCGTCGTGGCATTTTATTGGTTGATCCGGTGGGTGTGCGCGGAGGCACGCAATCTGTCCTGTGTCTCTTTCCGGCGCGAGAAGGGAAATCGTCTCGTCTTATCTGGAAAATGCGCCGAGACGTCTCGCTGTAACTGAACTGAGATATTAGCCTATTCACGCGTGCGCGGGTTCGTGTAAAAATAGAAAATTATTACGTGCTCATCGGCAAGCAACTTTGTGCGCGGAAATAAAGATAGCACGCGATTGGCTCTTTTCGGTAGGCGTAAAAAAATTCTCTTGCATATTTTCAGTATTTAAAAAAATTAATATATATATTCCAGTTTTTTTTTCAAGAAACAAAGAGGAGATGGAAAATATATTATGCAAAAAAAAAGAATAGATTTTATAGATTTAATAGGTCTGTCGATTTTAATTTAACTCTTTTCTTGCATTTTCTACGACTTTTCTAGTGTTAGATATTACAATTCTGATTACATTAACTCTGTTTATTTTAACGATTTCGATCATCTTGGAAACTAAACTTCTCTTGGCATCTTGAGCTATTTAATAAAATTTACACGCGCATTTCTTGGATATCGTATATAATTATGAAGATTTTAATTACGCATTATCGTCTTGTGCGATCATATCGATTACAGTCGTTTCCATTCATTCTCATTTAACACGATAGATTGAAAATAAAGAGATTTTTTGATAGATTTATCGAGCATCGATGTCAACGAAGTCGTAAATGTAATAAATTGCCAACTGTTAATACAATTTTATTGGGTTGAGAGTGAAATAGAAAAAAATAGGAAAGCACATACAATCAATCTTTAAAAGATTCTGTGTTATTTTGAAAAAAGAGATACACACAATACACAATTAATTTATTAAGCAGACAAAACAATCTGTTTAGATTATGTCTTTATAGCTCGAATTTATTCTTTGAGATAATTTTGGAATGTCATGATGCATTACGTGTAATCGGTTTATTCGTAATCCCGTAAATCACGCAGCTGAGACTTGAGGAAAGGCATTTTTTTTTTTCTTCAAAGTGTCGCGCCAGCCGCAACATCCGGGATAATAAGATAAATGTGCAGTTTCATTTTAATTTAGTCAATGCAATGATATCGCATCTGTGGCCATGTGCCAGACGATCGCAGACGCACGACGTCATTGGATGCTGGCGCGACCAGCATGAATCTTTTTCACGTGGGACGAGAGACACGCGTGTGCGTGTGCATTTTTATTCCCTCTATATATTTCCTCAAATTGGAAATACGAGTAATATCTTATATCGCCAAGCAACGCAATTTATATCTTCCCTGAGAAACTCGACAGAGCTATTCTCGGAAGATCTTATGTTCGATCTGCCTCTTATCAATGAATATATGTTGATGAGCCGTTACTTACATAATTCTGTTATTGGCAATTATTATCAAGAGCAATCTTTTTCGCGATATGCGAGTTTCTATCGAAAGTTTCATCGCGAAAGAAAAACATTTCGTGTTACAAAAATTACTCCTTATTACATAATATTTAATGTAACACAGTTTCAAAAAAATATGTCCATCGAGAGGTATCATACAGATGTTTTTAGCAAATTTGGAATTAAGCCAATTTTTAATGCTCGCAAAGAGGAGGAGGGAGGTAGAAATGAAAGGAGAAAAGCAATAAACATTTTTCCTTGCTATCATTTGAGACATTAAAGAATTTTCCTAAATAGCATCTCACAGTTTCACCTTTCAAAATGATCAGTAATCCCGCCGTTCGTGACGTCATTGTTTTAACGATCGGCTCAAAATCCGATGAATGACGCAACGATTCAGTCGGCGCGCGCGGGAAGCTTTTCTCCTTTGGACACAGGGGTTGCATAAGGGGGTGAAATATTTATGCGCCTGCGCCGCGAGGTTGGTCGGTCGACGCGCCAGCTGCGTCAACCCCTGTCCGTTGGAGGGTATTAAGGCGCACGAGGATCGAACCGAACGCTCAGAATAGACGAATCCCACCCGTTTCTCACCTGCGTCTCAGAAAGGTGAGTTCGCACATATTTTTGCGCCTGATTATTCGCCGAAAAAAAGAATGGGAATAACGACTACACGTGTGTCGCGGATTTCGTGTGAGATTTTGGGTGGATATGTTAACAGGAATACCTTCGACATATCTTCGCTCGTTCGAGAGTCGCATTGTCAGTCCGTCACGGCCAGTACAATCGTCTTGATTGATTTTATTCGCTCGATTTTAGCGAATTCGAAACCCCGCTTCGTACAAGTCCGGATTAAACGAATTTTTCGGTGCTTGAGACCCGTCTTGATATTCATCAGCATGTGTTCTCCGGATATGATGCTGGAGAAATTTAGGAATTTAGGACTCTAACTCGCAAGTTTTCGCCTGTGAACTATCTGTCAAGGTTGTACTGGTCTCGGATTCGAAATTTGCTTAACGATTATCGAGCTAATTTTTTCATAATATTGATATCGTGAAGTTATGACGAACGGGATGAAAGGTATAGCCGTTGACCTTTGCGTTTGACCTTTGCTACGATTTATCGGCTGGGTCTTTCCAGGGTGCTGGACGAACATCGCGACTGTGATATGGATATTTGTTTTTTCTTAAGAAACAAGAACGTGATAAAGTCTGACAAGTAAACGGGAAACTGAATGTGCTATCTGCGCGCATGCGGGATATTTTATAATACAATACTTTGTTACAGTTACATAACACTATCGTGTCGTTCAAATCTTATTCTGTTACACGCAACGTGCGTGATGCATTTTCGTAAACATCGTAAAGTATTTTTCAATTTAGAAATCAATAATAATATTTTGCCATCACAAACAGAGAATGCGATCTGTATAAAATTATTTTTACAAGCGATAATTGAATTTCTCTTGAAAGCAATAATATTGTACAAATGAAATTACCTTCGACAGATTATAACAAGTGCATATTATCGCGTAATTATATCGCGAAAATCTATTAGCTAGACGAGCGTCCGTATATATTTTCGGTTTTGTTTTACGTCAATTCTACCATGGATAAATATAAACAATTCTGATCGTAGCCTCCAGATCGCAATTTTGAAAAGAATTTATATACAAAGTATTTTATCTAATTGAAACAGTTGAGATATCTCCGTTGCTTTTTATATGATATAGAAAAATGTATAAAAAAGAAATATATATTGTTCGATTCGAAAGAACAAATATTATGATAAAAAAAAAAATTTTAGTCAAGATCACATTTTTAAATTGAATTCTCAGATAAATAATTTTTGTACATTGTTTATTTCTTTTGGAATGATAATGCTGTATACACGTTGAATTTTTTTACATGTATCTTGTGTCATGGTAGGAGTATCATTATAAGCCGCATATCTTTTTAAGAATTCTTTTTTAAGAAAAAGTCAAGTGGCGTGAGATTTAGCGATCGGGTAAACCAATAAGCTCTCGCACCACAGTGATTAATTTCGCAATTAAGAAATATTCTGTTCAACATTTCGAACGATAATAGTATTATATGTTAAACAGCGATATCACTTAGAAATGTGATCGACATTTTTTTCAAACCAGGAAAGATAAATTCTAAATATTTATTTGTTTTATATGATTTTTTATCATTTCTTCTCTCTAAAACCAACAGCGACGTAGCGCCAAGAATTTCCGAGTCTTATCACGCACCCATGTTCAAGTCATGCTTAGTAAATGTTTCGCTCAGATTTGCATAAAGTTGTTCGAAGGAGAAGAATAATGAAAGGACAGGAACTTTGTTGCGTCATTCCGATTTATTCACAATGCAATGACAGATGGAATTTTCCGAATGAAATTTTACGAATGCGTTAATGTGCATCAAAAACATATAAAATATTTATTTCTTAGTTATTTTAATAAAAAAACATTTTAAGGTATAATACTTTTACAGAAATCGAGATTTATCGTGGTTTTATTCAATTACATTAATTCTTTGTCGGCAGTATATATATATAGCTCTTTTCATAGCTCGTCAAATTTCGTTGCATTAGAAGAATTCTATTTATCGGACATCTCTGCAAACACAATAAGAATTTCCATTAAACGAATTTATATTATTGCAAAATTTATAACTTTATTACAGATTTATCATCAATTTGCAAATGCATCGTCGTGATCTCAAAAATATATCGAGATATATTGCATTTCAATCTTACTTGCATTGCATCATATTGACATTTCTCATTCTTGTACGAGTTGTTATTTTATATTACATCATACATACAGAGAGTGATATAGACAATTGTCTGTCTTTAATCGATCGGTATTGCATTTTGCGAGACGTTTTGACGGATTATCGCAAGTTTCGAAGATACTCTTTATCACCGCGAAACAGCTCTTATATTCTTGTTTTCGGACGATATTGGATACCAATAGCCTTTCGGGTCTCGTCGTATCTGCACAGCAAAGATACCGCAAAGATATATGTATAATATTTAATATGATCTGCGTTTCTTAGAATTTTGCTAACCAATTGTCTGTCTCCTGTTCTTTCAAGCTGCCTATACAATGGGCGTGGAAAAGGAAAAGGTACGTTATATAACTAACAATAAGCGCAATTCGTTCGTCGGAGGCGTAGTAAAAAATTCAAACAGTTGTATGCGGAATTTATGTATTGGAATTAATATAAGCACGCATTTCGTAAAATTAAGAGATTTCGCGTTTTTTTTTTATTTATCTAGCAACGATAGAGAGCATTAAATTACAGAATAAATTGGAGAGGGCGAATAAAGATTTAGTGTGACGCGATAGTTCAACTTGATATTTTAAGATCTTGAAAAATTAAACTCGAAATCGAAAAGATTAAATTTAATTTTCTCAAAAAAGTGGATTAATATTAAGCTGAACTTTCTAAATACAGCCTTGCACTTCATGCGCCTCCGCCGCTCGTGTACGTTACAAGATTGGTATAATTAAACATTTTGCTCTCTAGTCGAACGATGATATTCAGGAACAGGCGGCGACGCCAACAGCACTGGCCCCAGCCCCGAAGGTAATTCATTTTTCTCCGATGTTGATTCTCGAGTATAATCGTGTATTTGCGCGATAAGTCGAATAAACATTGCAGAAAAGACTTGATATTGTAAAATTTCAAGATATTATGAAAAATATTTTTAAATATTGTTTTTATTCAATAAATTATTGGAATGGCTGATAAAATAATAATAATTCTATTTTTTTTTTGTTATGAATTGTAAAATAAGATATCTCTTTCTACGATTTAATTTATACATATCGTTTTTGTATAAAAAAATACGATCATGCTCAAGGATTGAAAATAAATTAACGAGAGAGAACAATTTTATATATAATATACACTCTAATAGTTTTCTCTCGTTTATTTATCGTTATACATATTCTAATTTTATATATGTATACATATACCTGGATTATACATAAGATATATCGGTTGTCGATACACACACACACATATATATATATATGTGTGTATAAATATATATATATATATATATATATATGTGTGTATAAATATATACATATATGTATACATATATACATATATATAAATTCTTTTCCATCTTTTATAAAGTTACACGGTATAATCTTTAAACGCTTGTTTATCTTGTAAACTGTCCAAATAACGGTTTTGCTCGCTTGCTTATGAAATTACTTACGAAATAATTAATCTTAACTTCTTTTCTCATGTCTTTCTTTTATTTTTTGCTCTCAGTCCGCGACAGCCGATAAGGATTGGGTAAGTACTAGCTAACATAATGTATTGGTTGTGACGAACGACGCGTCTCGACGATATAGCAAATTATTTTGTGTCGTGTATGCACCCCGCAAGGAAAAATGCACACGCGTATCGCATCATTGTTGATGTCTGGCCAAAGTCATTGACTCGCAAATTATCGCGAGGTTTCGTCCCATTAGCGGAAAACTGTCAGATGTGTCAGTAAACGCGCGCGAGACACTCCTCTCTCTCTCTCTCTCTCTCTCTCTGTGTGTGTTTGAATACACATTGACAGATATTTCAAATGCGTATGAATATTCTGCGCCGCGGGAGATGAAACATGAAATAAAGTATTCAGATAAGATAAATATCCTGGCGTGCAATAATGCATCACTATACTAAATTATCAATTACATGTTGATAGCAAATATAATATCGAAATAATTATCATTATATATTCTCAGCCGCCGAAAACAATCTAACGGGATCCAAAGTCCATGAGAGATAACGTTCTATCGCGGCAATGTGTTGAAATTTCGGTGATTAGAGGAGAAGGAGAAAAGAGAGGGAAATACCATTCAGATATCGCTCTCTTGGCAACTTGCCAGTGATAAAACGTTTTAGAGACGCGAAATTTTTATGACAAGAAATAATATCGAAAATTAGACAGTGTGTTACGATAGAAGTTAACTTTCGCCGCAGTATTCAAATCGATGCGTTCAATATTGTCTTTCTTCTATTTTAACGTAACTATATTATTATTGACTGACATAATAATAAATTTATATAACATATAATTTTGTAACAGTTTAATCGATAGGAGAATATATATAGATTGTGTGCAAATGAAATTAAACAGAATCTTATCTTTCGACAAGTGAACTTTATCTTGGCATAGATTGTGCTTATTAAACGGCGAGGTGTCTAATTTATTGAATGATAAATTGATACAATATAGCGTGTCTTGACACATCTGCTTTAACAAAGAATACGAATATTGTAAAACGCAATATTTTGATGACTCCTACTGATAAGAACGATGAACACGTGCGTTTGTATCATCGGTATTTACATGCAAATTAGACGATACGCGCGCGTATCGTCAGCTCTAGCCTCCATATTGTGACAATTGATAATAATTATTTTTACTAGCGAGCCGTATCTGTCTGTTCGTCGGAACTTATTCCGCGCGCGCGTATCGATATTAATTGAAATCCTTAATCATCACATTAAAAGGAAATAAAAATTTCTTGGAGAAATTTTTTAAAATTAATTTTCTCTCCTATCGCGATTTTTTATACACGAAATTTATCTGATATCGATTTAATCTTTTCATATTTAACTAATGGAAAAAATATATATTTTTTTTTCGAATATTTGGAAAAGTATGATGCGCAAAATTACACAATTATTATACAATTATTTAAACATTCTGCAATATCATCTTTATTATATCTGTGTAAGATAATATATTTGATACATTCTCTGTATATATATACTTATTTTTAGATTGAATTATAACATTTTAATTAAGTAATCAACCTTTTAAGCTTTCATTCGGTAAATATTTATGACAACGCATTTTGGATAACGATAAAGCATCGCTGTTCATTCGTGTCAGGTCTCAAGGGCGAACATCATTAAAAAAGTTTCCGTCTCTTTCTCTATCTCTCGATCGAACGGTATCTCCGAAAAATGCATCGGTATCATTTGCAAGCTCATAAACTTTAATGAAGTTCGACACGTTTTCGAAATATCGACGCACGTAAAATTAACATAAATATCTCGGACAATTTTATTTACAAATGCTTTCGCGTTTAATTTCTTGAATAGCGTTATTATGCCGAGCGAGTACCGTGTCGAAAGGCGAAACGAGGCGACTTGAAGTCGACCAAGCGCGCCGAAATGTATGCGACGAAGTCGCGGAGAAGCGGTCTGCTTCAATACGGCTTAATTGTAAAATTGACGCGTAACCGACGTGACTCGACTGGCTGTCATTAACGGGCTGCGTCCGGTATCGTGTGTACACAGGCCATTAAAAGTGTGCTCTCTCACAGTAAAAGACATAAGGTGCAAAGACTGCAAGATGCTCCACGAAGTGCCACGCGTGTGCTTCTCATCATTTTCTTTTTTTTTCTTTTTTAAAATGAGACAAAGTGTGCGCATAGTGTTTGCTTAGGATCGTAGAGTCGTCAATATTCCGAAGAGCTGAAACAAGGATGCTGCAAAATGAATGGTCCACAAAATGTTCTCGGAATACTATGAATGTTTTGTTCCTTACGTAGGCGAGAATAATCACGATAGAAATATATGAGGGAATTGTCAGAAAAAAATATTTTAATATAAATATTCTAATAAATGCGCATCTTTCTCTATCTCTCGTCATGTGATATTCGTATCGATTTGTTCGCTCACAAAACACTCCTTTTTTCCGTAATACGAGTACATACGATTACGATTACACCGTCTCGATATCCTTCCCTGTCACGAATTGACGCGCAGTTGGTTCGCGGTTTTCAAGCGTCCCCCTTTGTCCCCTCGACGCACAAAATTCTTGAATATCTTTAGCGGCAATCAAAATTAATTAATAATCAGAAATCAGAGAACCACCGTTAAAATTTATTACTTTATCGAGAAGAACTCTCGCTTTCACCGTTACTTTCGCCGATTCGCGAAATGCCGCTATCGAAAGATCACCGACGACTTTTGTATCTCGAACGTAACGCGTTTCCAGAGGGATCCGTTATATATTTTTCTTTTAGTCGGTCGATTCCCCTCCCCCAACGCCGAAGGGGTGCGTGGGACGGTGAAAGGTTCACGTTTGTCGTGTTGGGATTCAACCGGCGGGGTTCGTCCAATCGCGTTGCCGTCGTATCAGTCCAGAAGGGAGAGGGGGCACCCTGGAGAGCGGGGCCTTTTGAAAATCGGCTTTGAATAGGCCATCGCTTAAATATCGGCGGCAGTCGCGCGCGCTCGTGACCGTGACACGTAGGTCTCGTCACATTGAGGTCATTGTCTCGGGATCTTTCTTCATTTGAGCGAATTTTCGGAGCCGCCGCCGTCGCCACTTTTCGGTAGACTTGATATAAATCCTCCAGAAGAAAATATTCAAAAGAGAAAGAGCGATCTCCGCGATCCCTGAAAGAGATAGACGAAAGGAGCGGGACAGAAGAGGTAGAGAAGTAAAAAGAAGTAGAGTGTGAACTACTTGCGCGGACTATTCGCTTCGGCCAAGCATGCAGCTCAAGGTAAAATTCTCGATTGAGAGAAGACACATTTTGCTTTTTTATGTCTAAGTATATATACAATACATATACACAGCGCGTCCCAAAATAAACGGAGAAATTTTAATGGCCGCCGATGGATCCGCCGATCGAATTTGCGGAGCCGATCGTCTCTCCAATCTTTCCGTATTGATTCGCGCGAGAAATCTCTTTATTTTCTGTCTCTTAAAAACTAGTACTTCAGCATTTTCGTTCGAGAAAAATTGATAACAAATTTATTCGAGAAGGAATTGCGTATATCACAAAGAGCGGTGAAACTGACCTGAATAAAAAAAATATTTGTATAAAAACAAATTATAAATATGCTTGTCGCGTATCACCAAGGTTCCTTTAAAGGTTAATCTTGGAAACGAACGAGAGCGGTGAAACCGGATAAGAATATGTGCTTTAAATATTTGGCAGAACCGAAATAAAAATTTGCGAGAAGGTGACTCTGGATATATTTTCAAATCGTAGCTGTCGTTGATCGTGATGATAAAAATTTTACAGCCGCTTTATTCTCAAATTGAAAGTTGGCGGGTATAAATATTTTTGCAAATATAATTGACTATATCTAAAAATATGTCTGAGAAGCATATTTGAGAGAAAAATAAAAGATATTCTATATATATCGCTGATATACATTATATCCATGACTGAAAAAACATTTGGTAGAATGTTGTATATCAAAGGCAAACAGACCTCAAGTATGTCAGTCGTATGATTTTGATTCATCGATTTCACCAAACACTCTGTTCATAACAATTTAGGTTTGATTAGGAAATTCTAAAAATTGATTTATTTTCTATGCATATATGAGATATAATATTAAATAAAGTAGCACAATAGTTGAATATCATTTACATATTTTTCGCACACGGTAGGATTGTTTCCCTTAAAATAAATACATAATAATATACAACACTTAATTAAAGATATATACATATACGTCTAATATAAATATGTTAGAGAAAGTGAGTAAAAGTGGCACGTGTGGCAAAATAGCGTGGACGAAGAAAGGAATAACAGATCCTTTAATTTGTAAATAATTACAAAATACCGAATATATTTATATGTCTTGTCGCGCGAATATTTATCATAAATATTTATACGCCGTATCAAATATTTGTATACGATGATTATGACTGACATTCTTTCTGTAAATCTTTGTCATATCCTGTGATAAATGAGCGATTTGGAGACTAATCAAACATTCAGAATGCGTTCTTTGCTTTCTCTGTTATAATTATTCAAATTAAAATCTGATATGATAAAAATTATACAAATCTTTATTTCGCAAGTTTCAATCTCTGTTTGCTTAGGCTTCATAAATGTGTTTTCGCAAAACTGATGTCCTCACATCCGAAAATATAAACTGATTTTAATCTCAGCAAAAACTCAATTAACAATTTTTAATAAGAAATAAGAATCTGATTGCAAATCATAAGCGTGAAACATTAAAGTGAGGATCTTTTTGTATTCTTCGTTTTAAAGTCGTAAATTATGAAAAAATGCAACATAGGCAACACGTGTGCATTTTCCTTTATTATTTATTGCTTTATTCCGACGTAATCTTAGATTTTTCCATTTTGCAGAATCAATTTTTTTTTTTTTTTTACTTTGTCATGAATTATGCTGAGTATCAACAAGTAATGCGCGTTCGTAGTTCTACATGCGTTTATACAAAGAGATTTTTAATGCGCTGACGATGCAATCTCTCTTTCTCTGTGAAAAAATCACAAAATATTTTATTTATAATTATATAGCGTTTTGCAAAAAAGACATTAAAGTTTCTATATTGAAAATTTGAGATGTATAGGACCGGCGCGCTGTGTAAAGACGGCTTCTCCGCGTTGTGCGACGATTGGCTGCGATTCGATAATGATCAAAAACAGAGGAAGTATCTCGTCAGTGCTCCTTGAGCGCAATGTACGAATAACGAGATCTCCACTCGAAAGCTCCAATGAGATCTGTCAGGCTCCATTTACGCACGATATATGGAGCGACGCGTGTAAAATTTCGATGAAAAATTGTTCAACAAAAATGGAATCCGATCTTATTAATCATAATCGAGCTGCTTTGAAACGTTGTTATTCACGCGGAATAAGATGCCAACCTATTACGACACCGACATTAATTGAGTCTTTTGTCTACATGCGACATTTTTTTGCTTTAAAATATTCATAACACCTGGAAAGAGAATGGCTAACGTCGCTAAAGAGATTAGCACCGCCTCGTCATCTTTGTGGAATTCTTTTTCACGTCTTTCAAGGAAGATAAATTATGCGCCATTATCATAATGCGCAGATAGTCATCGTTATTAAATCCTTACATTATATTTTTTACCGATATAGGTATCATATCGCAATTGCGTAAGAAACGTTCGCGTTGCGTCGATATGTCTTATAAAATCGGCTAATCTCTGCAGCACGCATCTTTGTTTATCCTGCAGGGGATATCTGAAACATTTCGCGCTATTTTTTGATCAAAGGCAGAAAAGGCAGTCAAATTTAAAAAATTTTTTTATCAAAGGCAGAAAAGGTCCAATTAAAAATATTGTTAGTTTCGTATTTATCAATCATCTTTGAGCTACGAGCTGAATTGAATTAACAGATTGTGAAACATTAAACTTTAGAAATACAAAAAATATTCATTAAAATTTTCATGGAATTTGAAAAAAAATGCAATGTTATGTTTGATGCTTATATTTTTTATAGAAGCACTTATCATATATGTGTATATACATATATCATAAGAATTCTTTATTATATTTTTCATTTATTTATAATCTCACGCGTATACACACACACATATATATATAAAAATTTGTAGTATGCTAAGTATACCGAGTAATTACAGTATGCTGAGAATGTGGTTTTGTATTATTCACTATTCTTTTTCTCTTAGGGGTTAAAGTGAATTTAAAATCCAATCAAAGAGATATTCAATGTTGACAATTAGATAACCGTGACAGAGATGATGACCTCTTATAACTCCCTCGATATTTCTCATAAGTGAGAACGCGCTCGGTTTTTCAAACTGGCCAATTGATATTTTTTAAAAATATTTATTTTCTAAAAATAATTACTTTATTATACAATTTAATATTGTGTATTTTACTTATATTATTTTCTTTTATTATTTTTTATGTATTTTTGCACGCTAGATTTCAGTAAAAATTAAATCTTAAATATATATCTTGATTTTATGAGGATACGAGCAGCATAGTGGACTTTGTTTTGATACAATTTTCCTCAATATGAAATGATTTTGAATGCTAACTTTCTTTTATATAAATCGCTCGCTAACATTTTCCCAGGAGGAGACATTCGTCAAGGGCTTTCTATTGACTAATGACAGAGCACTAATACGAAATTCTTCTATTTCAATAAAGTTTTTCCTACAAGAGATTTACCCTCTCATCTTTAAATAAGAACTAAAAGTTGTATTAAGAGAAGACAGAATAAGGGTGATAAAAAAACGGTGTACTCTGTCTAGGGTTACTTCGATATTAATCTTTGAAGATCGATTTTTTTTTTTTCATTAGAAAGTAGAAAGAGAGAAAGAGGAAGAGAAACAAATTACATTCCAAATATTATTTTTACAGAAAATATTATATATTAAAGATAAAATTATTATAAA
>NW_021848556.1:438350-443480 GCF_003651465.1 Formica exsecta
AAGATAAAATTATTATAAAATAAAAAAATATGTAAAAACAATAACATAATATATATATAATTACAACATAAAAAATACCATTACAATTACTTCTTCATTTAAAAATATTTTTTTTATGTACTGCTAACAATAAGTACATTACATAAGTATGTGTGTACGTGTCTGTAAATTTTTTTTAACAAGATTGGAGAAACGAGAGAGAAATATATATATTCGCACCATATGGTTCGCAGATTTTCCATTTGAACCAGAAATTCCGAGTCCCAAAATCGAAGGGCTAGGGACTCCCGATTGTGTCTCGAAGAATAAAAAGGGATAAATTCATCTATTGTAAATATAATCGCGGACCCTTTGTTGTCAGAGGCGCGTCTATTTGCTTTTCACAGGGAGCGGCGAAATTAGTGGTTTGAAGTAACCTGGACAACGGCGTCTCGAAAACAGGCAGCATACGTTGCGCATGCTATTTTTAGCACATTCGAGTTCCCTTCTCGTCGCCGCCGCTCTCTTTTTCTCTTTCTAATCGGGAGGCTCGACCATCGGCTGCGCCAACCGCGGCGCGACGTGCCTTTATTACGGCCAATGCGAGAGGATCTCGTGACGCTCACACACACACGCATACATGCGTGTGAACGAATAGGTCGTTCTTGAGACATGACACGTCATGGCAGTCTGGAATTTTGCGACAAAAATGTCCCTTTACGTATACCTTATATATATATATATATATATATATATATATAGCGTGACCGTAGTAATCACATATACGTATAATAATAGGAACCGTGTGCGTGCCGCGACACACGCAACGCTTATGGCGCACGCAACGCGCGGATCGACGTCGTCAGACGCTGAAACGACTTTAGGAATCATAGGCGTCGCCTCCGATCAAATAGTCATGGATTATCACCTAAATGCGCTCGATAAATGACGAAAGGCTTATTTTATATTCTTGCGAAAAATTATACGAGACGAATTTATTATCGAAAACGAATTAATCTTTGAACTGCGACTGCATAACAATCGCACACACAACGGACGCTGGGTAAATTTTGACAAAATTTCTTTTATATTGCAGAACAAAATTTTATAATGGATTTTTTTTAATTTTATGTACTTACTTTCTTAAAAAATACTGATCGTATATAATATAATTAAAAAAGAATGAAAAATATTTTTAAAATAAAAATTATTGATATTTTTATATAATGCACATATTAAATTTTGATTATCGCATGAATTATTAAATATTTTTAAGATATGGGTCATGAGCGATCCGGTATCCTTTAGCGCAGGACTAATCTCGAAAAATATTGAAAACCGCATTTTCTTCTTTTTTTATGAAGCTTTGCAATTAAATTCAAAATTTTTGGTCTCCTCTAGAGAACATACATTTTAATCATCGTGAAAAAATACAAGAGTTTGAAAGCTATCTTCCACCGCGTATCTTGCCCCGGATTAGAATTTCAATTTTGCAAAATAGATTCTTATGTCAGTCTATCTTAATTCGTTTATTTTTCTGCAAGGACGTCGTTCTGTCCTTAGATGGGAAACTTCTCATGAATTTTGCAATAAAAAAGAGAGAGAGACGATTCGTTTATAATACGCTGTATAAAAGATAAATGAATTAAAAGAGATTTACGGGGACTTCATTCTTAGATAAAGTGTAATGACTTCAAGATAAATTCCAATCTCTAATGTAGAAAAGTTCAAGAGAAAATCAGAGGACAATGGAAGATAACGCGGAAATGTGAATTTATATCGTATCCAAGGTTTCACGACCGTGCATTCGCCGACCGTGAGCTAAATCGCTTTATCCGTGTTGTCTGTGCCTTGCGTGCGATCAATATCGCTCAGTGTTCCAGTAATACAACGCGATTTCACCAATTGGCTCTGGGGATTGTACCTTGATTGAGCCAAGTCAACTTCTTTGAACGAAAGCGCGGGTACATGCGGGTAGCAATCTATCAATTTTTAACATTAACCACGTTTATAACTACGGCATTAAGATACCATTAGAGAACCGAAATTAAACTTACATTAGATGAGAACGAATATTACGTTATTTATTCGGTCATCAGTAAAGGCTTGATTAATTAAACCGTGCGAGATCTCTTCCTCTTCGTTAATCGCCCGCAATATTTCATATTCTACTTTCTCCACATTTTTATATATCATAAAAATTATCTCACTTTTCGATGAGTCACCGTGATACGTCAAACTTCTTTTTTTTCTGTATATTTACATTTTTTTATGTAACGTGGTAATTAACGTCCTTAACGCGAAGTATCTAATAGCGACCTTACGTCGGTATAAGCTTCTCTCTTTAGCATTGATAATCTCGGTTGATCATGCTTCTGTATCAAGTTCATGATATACGCCAGTTAATGAATATCACAGTGAAGAAATAGATACGAAGGAAAACATGAAGGAACGTTCGCTATTTACATTTTCAGCTTGACTAAGCATGTTTCTTTTTCGTTTTGCGAACGCATGGCATGACCTTGTTTTTCGTCCTCGCAAAAAATTAATGAATTAAAGTCGATTGGATCAATAATAATTTTTTTTTTTCGTCATTCCACATTATAGATTTTCAATCTCCTTGCAAATTCAGAGATTTTTTTATCAATTATTTAATATTTCTATTTCTATCTATCATTTTTAATCTAACGAAAAGAGGGAGAGAAAATTTAAAATAAATGTATAATTAAAATATATTAAAATATAATAGAAAGAATTAAATATATTTAACTCTTTTTATTTCACGTTTGGCCAGATTTTTAAAAGTAATTCCTGATTTCGGGATGATTAAATATTCCATGACATATAAATAGGTATTACTTTCGTTTTAACTTGTTCTTGTTATTGTGAATGAACACGTTTCAACACATCTATCTACTGATTCGTATGCAATTTTAATCGAGAACATCGTATCGTTTCCGTCTACATTAATAATGGATGTTTAGCAACGAGCCGTTGAAATTCATATTCACACTATAAGTGCTCCTTTACGTAACGCTTCTTTTTTTCTTTCTACATTTTCAAGAAGTCGTTTCTACTTGCGAACATCGCCTCAAATGTATTGTACTACTCCTCATTGTTATTAATACGATTCTGTTGTGTCATTCGAAGTAATATTCCGAATCGATCGAGGAGAACAACGTGTGCATAACGTATGAAACAGCTGATTCTGTGTAGTTCAACAACTCCTTTTATCGCGATAGAGCGTGTTCCTTTTTTTTTTTTACAGAAGAAGCACCAAACGACGGGCTATGCATCACGAGACTCGGAGACGTTGCGCAAACTTTGGGTTTCTCATTTGCATTGGCGCATAAAAAGCACGAGATAACGCGCGAAGTAATTTGTCTTTCTCGGTACATAGTGTAATATTGTACAGAAACATTGTTACTTATCCATCGCGCGAAATCCAATAATCAATACATCGCAAATGTGTAGCACGTGTGCAGAAATCAAATATTTTAAAACTTGCGAGAGAGGAGAGATCTGATCTCGTTCTTATGTCAATTTTACTCGAATCGAATTATCTTATGCAGATGAGGGTTGGAAAAGTTCGACGATAAAATGGAAAGCTACAGTTTGTTTTGTTTACAAAATACTTTCTTTATTGAGAATGGAATAAACGTACCCTCGGAGACCTTTGAAGAAGAATATGGGAAATAGGAATAAATAGATGACGCGGTTAAAGAGCAAATACAAATATAGAGATTGTCGATAACGATATTTATATTTCTTTCTTTTTCTTTTTTTTTTTCTTTTTTAGAAGAGTCTAAAGTTCGCGAGATGCGCACACAAATATGTAGAATTTCTCATGAATTATTATCGCACCAGTGCATAGTACAAGTGGTAAGAAATCGTCGATGTAATAGATGCGCCGTGAATTATTACCATATTTTCGCGTACAAAGTACACTCGGCTATCGGACCTGCCGACGTCAAAAGAAGACACGCGGGGATATTGTCGAAAAATGTGCCGATAAATATTTATGCGAGCTATTTTCTATGTATATGTAAACACACGCCTGTGGACATTATGATGATGATGCGCTTCATTTGCTATTCTCGTCGTTCTATTATGACCCTGCAATTCCTACATTTTCCGCGCGCGAATTAACATCGGCATGACATTTTTTTTTGTGCGAGAATAAATTATTTATACCGTATAATTTGATATACGCGTGTATCTCGCGTCGGCGACATATGCGCGTTTTTCTTGGATGTTATTAATGAGACAGATAATACAAGTGATTAATGTTTTTATGAGACATCAAAGATTGATCTAAATAAATAACAGCCCACAAAAATTAATTAATTTATAATAAATGAATTAATAATTTGAAGAGTAAAATTCACGCCTTTATGAGATTAAATAATTGATTCTCTAAGATTCGGAGAATTATTACAGATTGATCCTTTTCTCTCGATCAAACTACCTACGAGAGTAGATTTATATTAACAAAATACTTATATGTGCTGCTTACGCCTTTGCTTGCTCGGCACACAAAGTCCCTGCGCGTAACTCGAACGAAGTATCAGTTCTCCATGGAAATGATGTGCGCGTGTATGTACATGTTTGCACTATGTACATCCAGCAAAAAAAAAAAATTCGCCGCGTAACATTGGAGCGCCATATTAAACGCGCGCGCATGTACATACTTGGATAGAGATACGCGTTTACATACACCTTCCGGATAGAAACGCACGTTCTTGCATCACACATGTGCTCGCGGGTGTGTGTGTGTGCGTCGCGGAGTCTCCTAGTATAAGAACGTACGGCGGGGGGACCGACCCAGCAGTCTTTAGCACGTGTTCCGAGACACTGGAGAACGACAACTAAAGTCGGTGTCGGAGACAAGCGATCTGACGCGGCATATGCAATTTTTTTTCTTTATTTTTCGTCTATCGCGAGTCGAACAGTGAAAGTGAAGTGTTGTGTATCTCGGCGTTGAGGAGAGTCACCGACAAAATGACAGTAAAATCGACCGATTACGAAGTGCCATATCTGAAAAGAGCGGTACGCACACGTTTTCTTGTAAATAATATTTTTTTTCTTGTAAATAATATTTAAGAAAAAAAAAAAAAAAAAAATACAAACGGGGAGGGCCCAAGAAAGATC
>NW_021848556.1:443765-455814 GCF_003651465.1 Formica exsecta
AAAAAAAAATACAGAACGGGAGAGACCACGAAAGATCCGGTCTTGTGAAATTGCAACAACTTCTCTTTCGAATGCTCTAGAAAAAAAGATAGAATCACGTACATATGCTCTAATTTAAACCGCGACAAAGATACGGGATCGTTATATGGGACAAAATAATATTCTGAATGAGATCTTGCTACTCGTGGACAGATGCTTGATTCTTTCAATTTGACTTTTGATGTCGAGCAAAATGCATCCTATTACACTTGCACATTGCATATTCATCACTTCATTAATATATCGCACGTTTTATCGGCATTATCGACATCTGCATTTCAAGAAAGAACAATGACGTTGCGCATTTATAATAATCGTTTTGAGATCGCTATCAATAGATTCTATTCCTTTCGAGAATGTTTTCAAAACTTCCATCTCTTTTTTTCGAGAATTATAATATTCTATTATCTCGAGCGAAAAACGTTTACCGTTAAATATTTGATATATGAAAAAAAGTTTAAAAGTGTGCGAATTTATATTTTATATAATTAATTATACGCAAATTTAACGAATAATGTGTGTTATATTCAAATGTTATCTTATGTGATATTTATGTTATATTTATATTTATATATATATTGATTATTAATATGTTAATGTTATTTTTGTATTCGATAAGATATTCATCAGAAATTCGTATCAGAATTTTAAAGTAGCGATATCATTTTTTGTCGCAGGGTCTCAACGGCCGATTAGCATTCGCTATCGCGGCAGCCGCTCTCGGTTCATCCTTCCAACATGGGTACAACACTGGTGTGGTTAACGCGCCTCAACAGGTATGACGAATTTTCGCATCAATTTAATTGTCAGACACCTTTTGCAACGTCTTACGTTAGTTATTTGCAATATCAGAGAATCCGAGACTGTTACATTTACTTATTTCTTAATATAGCGACAGTATTACGATATTTATTATTATGTCAGAGTCACGACGGAATCGTATAAAATATATGATATAACAAATAAAATATTTGTAAACCTGATGCCTGTGACGCAGAAGTGAACGAAACTATAACGAGAATAAAAAACGAAAAATGATTAATAAATGTTTCAACGTTTTTATCCAGCTTATCGAAGACTGGATCAGCCAGCTGAAGGCGAATCGTACGGGCGTGCCGACGAGTCAGTCGGAAGTGACGATGATCTGGTCTGTGGCGGTATCGATATTCTGCGTCGGCGGGATGATCGGGGGTTCCATGGTAGGCTGGGTGGCGGATCGCTTCGGTAGAAAGGGCGGTCTGCTGCTGAACAACATCCTAGTGGTGCTTACCGTGATCTTCGAGGGTAGCGCCAAGGCAGCGAAGAGCTACGAGATGATAATCTTCGGTAGATTCCTGATCGGTATAAACGCCGGGCTGAACGCCGGTTTGGCACCAATGTATCTGGCCGAGATCTCGCCTGTGCATTTACGCGGCGCCGTGGGCACGGTGTACCAGCTGGTCATCACCATCTCGATCCTAGTGTCGCAGATCCTCGGTCTGAATCAAATCCTCGGCACCGCCGACCAATGGCCGTTGCTGCTGTGCCTGACAATCGTGCCGGCAATCTTCCAGATGTGCACGTTACCGCTTTGTCCAGAGAGTCCCAAGTACCTATTACTTAGCCGTGGCAAGGACATGGACGCGCAAAGAGGTAAACGGATGAATAAAAGATTACGAATAATATGAACGTGAAGGATACAGTCTATAAAAATATAGACATAAAATAGCTGAATCTTGCTCTTTCTCACAAAGATCGTTTTTCTTTCCCCAGCGTTGGCCTGGCTACGCGGCACGATCGAAGTTCATGACGAGATGGAAGAGATGCGTACGGAGTATGAATCGGTGAAGTTGATACCGAAGGTCACCGTGCGCGAGCTGTTCGTGAATCCGGCGCTCCGCATTCCGCTCTTCATCTCTATCATGATTATGTTTGCTCAACAGCTATCTGGCATCAATGCCGTCATGTTCTTCTCGACAAAGATCTTTATGATGGCGCAGTTGGACAAAACTGCCGCGCAGAACGCCACTATGGGAGTCGGTGCGATGAATGTCTTAATGACCATGGTCTCTCTAGTGTTGGTAGAAAAGGCAGGCAGAAAAACGTTGCTCCTGGTCGGATTCAGTGGCATGTTTGTGGACACCGTTCTGCTCGCCATTTGTCTCGTATTTGCTGTAAGTATCCTTGTCTTTGATTGGGATCACGAAAGGTAGACACGAAGATATTCGAAAGAGAAAGTTGAAACTGCAATCAAATCTATTTCCGTTTTTTTTTTTTTTTTTAGGATACATCACGAGTGGCAGCATACTTTTCGATCGTGCTCGTCATCATGTTTGTCGTCTTATTCGCCACAGGACCGGGAAGTATCCCGTGGTTTTTGGTATCCGAATTGTTCAGTCAATCCGCCCGTCCGCCCGCCACCTCCATTGCCATTGCTGTGAACTGGACCGCGAACTTCATCGTCAGTATCGGCTTCTTGCCGTTACAGGAAGCGTTAGGTGCTTACGTGTTCATCATCTTCGCTGTGCTGCAATTGTTCTTCACACTCTTCATATATAAGAAGGTGCCGGAGACGAAAAACAAAACCATGGAGGAAATCAGCAGTATGTTTAGACAAATATCGTACCAATGAAGAGAATAGTAAAAGAAAATGAGAAAAAAATGTTTTCTGAAAGAACGAAATCTCTATTGGCACGAAATCTGAACGGTCAATGCGTTCTCTATCTCTATCTCTATCTCTATCGAGGAACTCGGCGGTTCGACGAAAGTGGCACATAGTTTACTCTACCTACGATCTATCAAAGCGCTTCCAACACTATGTCCAATGCGCTGTATGAAAGTTCATCGGATTGGTATTAACGTTGAACATTTACGCATAATTGCAATGTTCGTTACGATATATCTAACATAATTGAAGCGTAATCCGTACAATTATTAATTAGTGCCAATTATTGAGAGAAATCCGAAAATTTTAACTTTTTTTACTATTTAACTATTAAATTCTTTTTATTCCTAGTTATTTGATTCGGGAACTCTGTTGTGCAAAAGCTTCGAATACGAGTGAAATATTTCAAGGACAACGTCAAGTCGCGCATGCGCGCGCAAGTCCTTTCACAAGCGCGCCTGGTTTATAAGTTATAAACTTATAATCTTAGTTCCTATATATTTATATATATATATATATATGTTGCATCCACAGCGAAGAAAAGTTATCGCAAAAATGGTGAGCAATTTAAATGGCGCGAGACCAGCACAAAGAATACAATTCTTTCACCAAGTCTTTTCGACTTTTAATTTGTTTCTTACATTGGAAACAACGATATAACATACGCTACGATACGAAGAATTACAGCTCTAGTCACGAAAAGACCTCTAGATCAAGTGTGACATTAGAAGAATCTTACGTGCTGGTTGATTTTACTTTTATTTTCGAAAACGTCCGATTCATTTTATATCGATAGATTTCTATCGCTTTGCTAGACAAATTTTTTTTTATACGGAGAATAGCACGAAATAATATATCATGTTTTAAAAATATCACAATAACGAATACAATTGGGATATTTTTTATAGAATAACGGTTTTATAGCGCGTGAGAAAAGCTTGTGTTCCTACTATCAAATAATTGTATCGCATTACTATAAAGGAAATTTAAATAATCGTTGTTGAAAAAAAAAGAAGGATTAGCGTCGATTCACATTATACGACGATATAATAAAATATAGTTTCATAAGCATACTTGTACACGTATACTATAAATGTACTTGTGTGTATGTCTTTCCGCATCCTTGCAGATGCGAAGAATGTTTTGTCGCGTGTTATCGTATAATGTGAATAGACCTTATATTCGTGAGCAAAATGTATTAACTGCTTTTTTATGAAATAATTTATAACAGAAATTTGGAGAATATTTTATTACATGAACCCGAAGCGCAAGTTTTATTCGAATGAGAACGAGAATAATGTGTTAAGATACAATTGTAAATACAAAAATGTAAAGACTAGTATTGTATAGCATAGAGAAAATAATATTATATTTATGTATATGCACGTAGAGTTGATTAACGTTTAAGAAGGATATATCAATGTTATCATATATATTTTTAAAATATTTAGATTAATTTCATATATATATAAAGAAAAAAAAACATGCGATACGATACATATACTAAACGCAACTCAGGAACTGATTGTTATCTCGTAAATTGCAGATGGATATAGTGTATTTTGTTTTTACGCTATGTACACACTTCTCAAAGAATACTCATTTGTATAATTATCAATTTAGTATTAACATAATGACAGATTTTTACTATAAAATGAAAGGAAAACTAAGTTGCCTATAATAATGAACTCTAAATAAATCAATATTTGATTTTCATTTACCTTATTTGAAATTTATTATATATTCAAAAAGCGAAATTCGAAGTTTATTATATGTACGTTATCTAGCAGTCTTTTCTAGAGGCGAATACTGTGTATTTGAAGTGTAATAATCGAACGATTTGCTTGTCGCAAAACTGTAAATAATACAAACTTGTCATTTATCTTTAGCTAATTGATTGCTAATTATCGTATAAGTTTTTGCAATGCAGTTATTAGTATTTAGTTTTAGATGATTCTTTTATAAATAAATCTATCAATTTTTGTAGAAAGAGAGAGAGTGCCCCTGGTATCTGTATCGATCGAAAAAAATAACGCTGTACTCTGTAATCCATTATTTGTATGTGAAAAGATATTTGTTAGATAATTAAGATTTAATCAAAATTCAAAGAATCTCTATTAATGTGTATCTGCCTATGAAATGTATCATTAAGTGTTACACAAAATGTTTACAATGCGTTATAATTTATATGATACTCGATGCCGATAATATCGTCTAAATAAAAAGATTGGAATATTAAGAGCAAAACTATATATATATATTTATCATTTTATATTACTCGAAAATCTTTATGCATCGTATTGTCTAATAAATATAAAGAATGATATAGCTAATATGCATATTTTATTCTATAAAAATACTGAGAATATTTTACTTTTTAAAAATCATATAAAACATATTTTTTATATAGTACTAACAACAATCTCCATTTATTAAAATTTGATTTGCGAGTATACATATTTATTTAATATTGATACATATAGCTTCGAAAATGATATCTAACCGAATTAAATAAAAATATTGTTGCTCGCAACTAACATTTTCTCACCATTTACCATCGACAGTTATCTCCTCAGCTGATTAATCTACACATTTATTTCGCGACGCCAAGAAAATATAGTGATAAAACGATCGATATCGCAAAATGATCGTGGAAAGAAGTTCTCTCTCTCTCTCTCTCTCTTACAGATTTATTTTCTAAAAAATGTTTATATTTTATTAAAATTTTTTAATGAAAATTATATCTAATAAATTATATGAAAAATTGCATGTATAAGTAGATGGCGGCCTCTGACGGGAAATAATGAACTGCAACGGAGAGACGGCGCGTCGTCTCGTTGGAGTAAACACGAAGCGGAGGCGCCGCGCTCGCACACCTCGTGCGTGCTCGCGCTGGCACTCGCATTCGCGATTCGCGTTCGTCCGTAACGTCGTGAACATATTTCCCTCATAACAGGAGCAGGAGGGAAAGTAAGGGAGTGGAAAAGAGTCGGTTTTTCGCGTCAGAGGCTACGTGTCTGTTCGTATCGCGTCGCTCGAAGGTTGACGGATGACGGCGGTGTTCCGCGTTACTGTTGTCGCCGCGTACCGTACGCGCACCTTAGAGACGATTAATGTGCGCGGGGCAAGCGCGTGGTACCCTCGTGGCGGCCGCAAATGCGCGTGGTAGCCGCCGCGGCGACGGCGACGCCATCGCCGCGTCCGCGGCAAGAAGATGTCAAACGTCGGCTCGCCGTTCGAGCGACTCGTGAACGGTGAGAACAGCGTCGACGCTGCCGCCGCCGTCACCGTCACCGTCACCGGCGCTGTCAGCGGCGGCAGACGAGATAGGAGAAGTGGGGGCGAGGAGGGCCGTGTGAGCAGCTGTAGTAGTGGACGTGTGTTTGGTTCGAGGAGTTGTATTGGTTACAACGATATCAGTGGTGTTGGTAACAGTGGTGCACCCGCGGTCGTCGAGACCGCTATTATCGACGGCGCCGTCGTGACGTTGCCCGACGCCCGCGGCACGACGCCAGTGAATTCCAGTCGCGAGGCAACAGTATCGCGCATCCACGACAGTGGTTACCGCTGCTACACCTACGTTGTCGCCGACGCATCATTATCCTCGGCGACGACGCGCGTGTCTAATGACGGTGATGACGTCGTCACGACGACGGAACGCCGTGGACTCGCGCTGAGCAGCGTCGAGACGACGACGCCGTTGCTGCTTCACGGTGCCGGTAGCACCGACGCGAGGATAGTCAGTATCAGCAACAGCAGCAGCGCCACAAATACCGCCGCCGTCGTTATCGTTGACGCCGCGCCGCCGTTATTTCACGACGACGACGACGACGAAGACGACGACGACGACGACGACGACGACGACGAGGACGACGAGAATCATCGCCACTATCACAATCGCGGCAACAACATGGTCGCGGCGATGAACGAGCACCTGTCCAGCGCGACGACGACGACGACGACGTCGTCGTCGCCGGCGGCGGCCAACGCCGTTCGCAATACCATCGCAATGTCGTCGTCATCGTCCTCGGCGTCGTCGGCTATGATGACGGCAAGCAGCAACGCGATCGCCAGCGGCAACAATAATCATCCTCCGACAATGATGATGAGCAACGTCGGGCTCGGTGCCAATAACGGCAACAATTGCAACAACGCGCGCGGCCAGGAGTTCCAGGAGGTTGACTGCGACGACGTCAAGCCCGTCATCAACAGCAGCAGCGCCGCAGCCGCCGCTGCCGCCGCCGCCGGCATCCTCAGCTTCCCCTGCGACTTCGATCATATGTACGCCAGCATGACCGACGGCGGGGCACCGGCCGCGGCCGCGGCCCTCGGCGTCAGCCCCCTTCGCGGCAACGAGCCCCGTCAGAACGATCTCACCGAGGTCAAGCACCTGAAGGAGCTGTTGCTGCTGCATCTCGATCTCATCCAGCAACAATCCGAGCAGATAGTCACCAAGGATAAGCTCCTCGCCGCGCTGCGCCAGGAAAACGAGACGGTACATGACACGTGGAGGATGGTTTTATTTTATTTTTTTTTTTTCCCAGTGTTTTTTAATACCCGCTTCTCCCTCCCCCATGAGAAATCGATGAATCCAAGGGAGATGTAAAATAGTGAATTGATGATTCTCGGAAAAATTGAAAAGTTCTCTTTTTTTACTTGTATACACATCGTGCTTTTCGGTGATCAGTCACATGGCTGTGATGACATTTGATGATATATATAGATGGAGAAAATAGAGAGATAGAAAAATGTTTAAATCTGTGATATATGATTTAAACTTTTATACTCGTAGAATGAAACTATAATTACGTCGATCCCTTTCATTTTGTCTCTTAATGTCGTTTGTTATCGTAATTTGCAAAGTCGACAGGTAGGGTGGATGATCTATTTTAATGCGAAAAACTTGTTTTGAGACAGGTGTGATTGTCGTTTGAATCTAACAATAAGTCACTGTGTATTCTGGCGATCGAGAGATGCGGTAAAACGAGGTGAAGTGAATGGCAGTGAGTCATCGAGCGACTTTTTCAATTTAAAACCCGACTCGTGTCCTCCAATCCCATTCACTCGTCGGTGTCCGATTTTCGTGCGAGCATCGCGATAATTGTATCGTGTGTACTTTAAAGAGAGACTTTAGACACGGATAAAATTTAATGTTAAAAGATTGCGTGACATAAGTCTTTAATTTAGAAAATATTTGTTTACCGTCTATTATCTTGCGTTTGTTAGTAAAAATTATATAAGTTTCTTGAGATGTAAGAGACGGTTTAATCCCCGAAAGCGTAATAATTTAACTAGAAAATGTCAAAGAGGAAAACTTGAAATTCGGCGATTGTTTTAAAATGTACATCACAACGCTCGTGCAGCCGTCACTTCATTTCAAAATAATACTATCCAAATCCACACTTTCGAACACACTCCGCATCCAAACTCGCGCCATAGAAAGCCCTCTATCATGATCTCGCGCGTGAATCGAGAGAGAGAGAGAGAGAGAGAGAGAGAGAAGATTGCGGGACGTAAACGTCACACGCGGATCGAGTCTTCGTAGCCTGTTCTCGGTTCTCGTCTTCGCGGTCGTCATCGCCGATATCGATCGTAACGAGGAGGCTTCGAACGCGCCGCCTCGACGTGAGAGAAACGGGCGCGCGGGTCTTGCTCGTCAATCTCGCTCCCTTCTTTTTTTCCACCGGCGCGATTTGCCTCTGGCACCATTTTGTAAAAACATGCCGCGCACACATGCTCGCGAGTGTCAATCTCCCTCTCTCTAGGCCGTCCTAACCTAAACACAGAGCGCGCGCGGGGAACAGGTTGACCGTGAAGGTCAACTGCGCGGTGTCAACACATGGTGGCGCTACTTCCGCATTGGAACCGCACGGAGAGAGAGAGAGAGAGAGAGAAAAAAAGAGGAGAAAGAAACTTAGAGACGTTTCATTCGCGGGGAACAACGTTTTCGATGCTTGATGGTGTTCGACATGTTTGAAAATGACAGTTAGACAGTTAGGGAGGAGAGACGCAATTACATGCCGCGCGACGATACAAATGATAACGTGCTCGAATACCGATACGTAGATCGGTCTCGCTTCTCGAGATCGAACCGGGTAGAGTAGATAGTGTTTCGTGTTTCATTGACGGCGCGAATGACAGAGCGCGGGTCCGTCGAGTTAACCTGTCTGTGTTCCTGTTCCTATTGCGAGGGAGAAAGAGTAACGAGACACGAAACAGTTCGCGAAACAATTTAACATGATTTGCGAAGAGAGGAAGATTGTGTACAGACGGTACACGAGGAGTGTAAATAGCATTTAAATATCTATATGCGTAGACGCGTTTTAAATATCATGACAATTATGGAACGTCGTTTCGGTTGTCTGTTGCAGTTAAAACTACGCCTGGAGCGTATGGAGAGGCGTGTGAGTCTTCAGAAACTGAGATCTGAATTTGGTGAGAATTCGACGAGTTCGGAACACTTGGGTACTTGTTCGCCTACCAGTGTCAATTCTGTAAACGTACCGTCGACGAGCGAGTTGCACAGAAACGTTCAATGCGAGGGTGGCAATACTTTGCATGAGAGCTTTAAGATACGTCTAAACACTAGCGGCGGTATCACTACTGTCAAGCAGGAGCCACTCGATAATCAAATTAAGCTTGAAGTGAAGCAAGAGCCTAACGAGTCTAGGTTTGAATGGGAAGAGAAGAAGAAGAGACGATCGGATCCAACCCCAGTGTCTACGGGTAGTAAGAAGAAGAGGGGGCTTTCCTGCTCGTCGAATGTTAGTACTGACGGTATACAGGATAAGGTATTAGGTCAGACTTTACACGAGATCAATAGGAAGAGCGATAGGAAAGCAAAATCTCTCGTGAAGAAAGAGTCCTTTCTCACAACGGAAGAACACTATTATACAGCCGTAGGGGATTCAAATTATACATTAAGTCTGAAACAGTCCAGTCCAGTAGAAACAAGTAGTTCTCTTGAAATTCCAAATTGGAGAGTGAAGGTATACACAAGTTGTTATACGATGGAGGGAACCGAGAACTTAGACGATGAGATTTTTAACAAGAGACATTTGAAATTGGAGAATGACGAGAGGAGAAGGAAGCGATGGGATGTGCAGAGGATAAGGTTTGTAAATCTTTACTCGATATATATCATCTCTATGGAATATCACAATTTGATTTATATCTTAATTTTATCACAATTATCAGGGAACAAAGGCATATAGAGAAATTAAAACAAAGGCAAGAACGCCAAAATCATCAAGCTACGTGCTATAATACTAATCATACTGGTCCTTGTCCCTCGTCCATGGAGGAGGAAACTGTTACGTCCTTGTGGCCTGATGTAGAACAAATTCAAAGTCTCCAAGTGGATCCACACTTGCCAGTAACTGCATTTGGCTCTCTTATTCCTAGTTTTACTCCAAAGTAAGGAAATGAGTTTCTTGAATGTACACATTTTGCAAGTAAATTTTTATGTATTTATATATATATAAGTATATTAAATAATTGTGATATAATTATTATTTTCTTTTCAGTGAATTTTCATTACCTTGGTCGAATATAGCACGAATAAAGTGTCGTCGTCCTAAACGTTCAACAAGTAGAAGAAAATCTACAGGTAGGAGAAAAATTTAGGGAATATAAATTTTTATAAAAATGGACAGAACTGATTTTATCTGCTGGTTTTAAACTCTTGAAGAATATTGTTCCCTCTCTCACGCCATATTTGAAACAGCGTTTCTCATTTCTATGCAGATAATGTAGGAGCCTTCTTCCTCCTCCTTCCCAAAGATATTTTTATTGACTTTTTAAACATCTGCAATATAATATACATAGTTTATTTTTTCTACATTTTTGTCAGTTAAGTAAATTAATTGTCAATACTTCTTTGATACATCTATTCTACATTTTGATGTACACACACTTGCGGTGTTGGTCATTTTATTTATGTAACTGAGTATATCACACAACACATGACGAAACGATGTATCAGTTTGTACTGACATGTCGGAAAATTTTCAGCTCTAAACTAGATTTCCGTTCCATTTCAGTGGATTGACAATATTGATATTAGCAAAAGTTTTTGACACATATGTAAAACAATTTATATTAATTTTGTAATTAAGTTTTTTTTTTGCTATTATAATATAATTGTAAAAATCTTAACAAAACTACCATGTACACATTAATGACATACACTTTGTAAAAATATGTTGTAAGGCAATGTTACGTAACGGAAGAATATAATCAGTTTTTAAATCTTGGGTAGCCCCGTTTTTTTTACATTTTATAAATTCTATATAATTTCACTTAATATCGAAAAATATTGAATACTCATAAAAAGTTAGATATCCTTGCAAATAGATCGCGATTTTGTTAACTCTCAAATTTTATAATACAAATATATTTATTACACAGAGCTTCCTCTCATAATCAGTGACAGATTCTCTGACATTTAATGTCTCCTTCAGGAAAGTTTGAAGGCCTAATTATAGAAATAATATTTAACTTTCATGGACTTTTTGCTGAAGAAAGATTCATGTTGAGAAAATCTGTAACTAAAAGAAACTGAATGCCTTTTGATATAATTTATATATTGTGAATCTTTGGTTTTAAGCTGTTGTAAGCGACCTCAGTCAATAGCATATGCTATTTTTGCTCCCACACACATGTACTCTTGAAGTGTATTGTGATCCGAGAAGTAGGCGGGGAGAAACTCTGGATATTTGTAAAAAATTGTAAACAATTGTAGTCATTAATACCAACTAATGATCAGTTTTAGCGACTCGAGGTTCTTTTATGCGTTTTGTAGCACAATCAGTTAAGCTTGAAATTTAATATGCTACCTTTGTGCGAATTATATTTGATAAATAAGATATATATGTCCACAGAAAGAATCATTATATTAGTATTTTATAATTCTGTAAAAGATATAATTTTATAGCTCTGTCCCAATTACTTCAATATTGCGGAGAATTACCGAATATTCTGACAATAGCTCCCTAGAGAGATTTTGATAGTTCGATTTGTGATAATTCCGATTTAATTTGCGTTACATAGAAAAACTGTGGTATTACGAATATAAGGGATTGCAAATGAGATAATTTGAGCAGATAACAACATTATTTTCGCATATATATATTTCCATCTGCTGTATAATTTTAAGATGTCGTTTGACTCGCATTACTGAATGAACGAAAAAAGAAAATTGTATATAGCTACAGTGATAGTTCTTTTTTACGTTCTATTTTTAAGGGGTATATATATATTTTCTAAAATAGGGGTATATATATATTTTCTAAAATATATATACCTTTATATATATATATATATATATATATATATATATATATTTCATTTGGCTATGTTCGACTT
>NW_021848556.1:455957-486100 GCF_003651465.1 Formica exsecta
TATATATATATATATATATATAATGTAAGATAGTGTATTAACCGTCCGTGAAGACTATTAAAATTTCATGAATACAAGACAGCATTGTATGCTGTCAATATTACGAATGTAATTATCGGTATCTTGTAAATGATAATTTTTTCTAGTTGTGACATTATCGATTGAGTTCTTAGTACATATTCTATAAATATGTGCGACAATTCTGTATAAAAGGATACATAAATTATTATTTTCTAATATATGTCTCAAGAAAGAAGGAATTTCATTGTGTCGGCAGATGAATGTGTCAAAAGTTATATGGATATTTCCAAGGGCGAGAAAATAGACTTTCTCTAATGTCATCTGCCTTAAACGTCCTGCTATGTAATATAATATATCGAGTATAACATTTTAGAAATAAAAAAAGACATTGAATCTCTCTATGGCTCTGTTCGATCTGCGCAAGTTTCCGAATCCAGACGGAGGAATGAAAAGTTCTTAAAGTTCATGGGAATGCAACGAGAATTAACATCAAATCGGATATAGAATTCTATCATTGCACTTGATTCGATACTTCAAGAATAAGAAATTATTCGTCAGGTGGATTAGAATTTGTCTCTCGGCGAGTAAAAAAATTATTTTTCAAGAAATGCGCGCGATGCTGTTTCTCGGAAAGTATGTAAAAGAAGTCACTATACTCAGGAAATGTAATAAATTACTACTCAAGAGATATAAAAGTTGACTTTCTCTCTCTCTTTCTGACAATTATCCTGCATATGATCCACTAAGGATTAATACCGACCAAGCGTTAGAGAGTGAGATGGCATGGCGTAAAGCATCAAGATCCTTAGAAACATTTTCTATGCACGATGAACGGTCCTAGCTCGTCGTACTCCTGCCTGGAAATCCACATCTGCTGGAACGTGCTGAGACTGGCGAGGATCGAGCCGCCAATCCAGACAGAGTATTTCCTCTCGGGCGGCGCGATCACTTTGATCTTCATGGTAGGCGGCGCAAGCGTTGTTATCTCCTTCTGCATCCGATCGGCGATGCCTGGATACATGGTGGTGCCGCCCGAGAGTACCGAATTGGCGTACAGATCCTTACGGATGTCGACGTCGCACTTCATGATCGAATTGTACGTTGTCTCATGTATGCCGCAGGATTCCATGCCCAGGAAGCTCGGCTGGAACATCGCTTCCGGGCAACGGAAGCGCTCGTTGCCGATCGTGATGACCTGGAATCGAACCATTACCCGTTATACGTTTTCGTCCACTGACCGTGCCGGCCAGGCAATCCATGACGAGTTAACGTTAGCCGGGCGCGAACGCGCGTGATTAATGCTAATGAGCGTACTGCCCCCTCCATTATCGTCGCTCATTATGCTTAGACATCATTTGAAAAATTGTGTCTTGCAATTTTCACGTCATTACATTTTTGATTGAAAAGAAATAATTTTATACATTAAGATATTTTATTCTTCTTTCATTTTTAAATTTTTGCTAAAAAAGATATTTTAATATATCTTTGTTTATACCGACAAAGAGAATCCTTTTTATTTTCTCGGAGTCACGATCAAAAAGGAAGCAGATTTAATATACTCGTTGATTACGCAAAACGCGAATGCTACATTCATGATCCGGACGTTACCTGGCCGTCCGGCAATTCGTAGCTCTTCTCTAACGCGGTCGATGCGGCGGCCGTTGCCATTTCGTGCTGGAAATCCAAGGCCACATAGCACAGTTTCTCCTTGATATCGCGCACGATTTCGCGCTCGGCGGTGGTCGTGAAGGTGTAGCCCCTCTCGGTCAAAATTTTCATCAAGTAATCTGTGAGATCGCGGCCAGCCAGATCCAAGCGCAGAATCGCGTGCGGTAAGGCATATCCTGAGGAAAAAGAAAAAAAAGAGCATTGGAACATCAAGCAATGTAAAATTGATACTGACTCATTTTTCTTTTCAGATCGCGTGGTAGTGCGATTGAACGAAGCTGTGATAGAGAGCAAGCAGAGGAGAATTGTACCTTCGTAAATCGGTACCGTATGAGACACCCCGTCACCGCTGTCAAGCACGATGCCGGTCGTGCGTCCTGACGCGTACAATGACAGGACGGCCTGGATGGCGACGTACATGGCCGGAGTGTTGAAAGTCTCGAACATGATTTGCGTCATTTTCTCGCGATTCGCCTTGGGGTTCAGGGGCGCCTCCGTCAGCAGAACAGGATGTTCCTCTGGTGCGACTCTCAGCTCGTTGTAGAATGTGTGATGCCAGATCTTCTCCATGTCGTCCCAATTAGTGACGATACCGTGCTCTATTGGGTACTTGACGGTGAGGACACCCCGTTTGCTTTGCGCCTCGTCGCCCACGTAACTGTCCTTTTGTCCCATGCCCACCATGATTCCCTATATAAACATGTCCTTACGATTAGAGAATAATCAATTATGATATTACGAAATATATTACGAGATGCGATCATGCAAACTTGATGATATCTATTTGTTTTTTCTTCTTCACCTGGTATCGGGGTCTCCCAACGATGGAAGGAAACACGGCTCGAGGAGCATCGTCCCCGGCGAATCCGGCCTTGCACATTCCCGAGCCATTGTCGATCACCAGTGCAGCTACGTCGTCGTCGCACATTTTAGAATATTATATGCGGAAATAATTTCACAACAATTTTCTCGATTTAGCGAGATTTATAGGGGATAGCGCTTGCGGCGGATAAATAGGAGTTAAGGACTCAATCAGGAGACTCGAAGAAGACTAGATGTTACAACGTCCTCGCGTGACATTGGCTTCCGGAGCATTGCGCTTCCTCCTAGAAGAAAGAGTTGCTTTATATATAAGTTCCCCTCCTCTCCCATCATAGATCCGCGACCACGCATATCCGTGTTTTTGTACAAAGACCTCGGAAATAGTGTATCTTCCAATCGGCTTAACACTTAATACAGATTTCTCTTGTAATAAACGCAAAAAGAAATACTTTCGTTTACTATACAAGGAAGATTTGCAAATTGACTTTGATCTTTTGGTAAAACCTGTTTATAAATTTGCGAATTACATGATGAATACATTTTAACAATGAGAATACAATCGGATAAATATAATGTGTAGGATTTGGCTTTTTACATTAAATATAACATGTGCATAAATTATACGTGAATAAGAATACGCGTTTAAGAAGGCAGATGCACTTGAAGATAAAAGTATCAAAATTTTTTAGACATGTTTAAGTTTCTAAAGAATCGTCAAAATCTTCAAAACGCTTTGCTGTGAAATCATGTTTTTTTTCAACCTTTTTTGTGTACCTTTTTCTTGGAAACTATCGATGCAATTGTTATCAGTTTGTAATTTGTTCAGAAATAAGTAAATTGATCATTCGAATTTAAAGTCCTCAATAAATTGCGTTTATTCAACCCATGATTAAAACGCCAAAAGAGCTTACTCAGTAAAACCATCAATTAAAAAATAGAAAAAGAGAAAGAAAGCGAAAACAAAAATTATTCAGAAAATTATTCTGTTTGTGCAGTGTTGAAAAAGGAACATGAAGATAAATAGTTTTGCTATACGATTTTGCATCCGCCCCCTTAAAAATATATTCCGCTCTTAGAAGTATATGATACAACAAAATACATAATGTTATAATCATGTTTGGTCACCATTCGATATTACAGATAGCAGTCCTTCACCCAGACCCACATGCACACATATATTACATTTTCGAGAATATCTACAATTTTTTTATAATAAGTGAGTTAATTTCTTTTTAATGTATGCCAATTATAGCTTGCGGTTAGCGCTCGTTATGTTATCTACGTTGAATGCATAAAGTCATCGCGGTAATTGGAGCATACGTCTCTATGTTCCTGCAATCGTATTGCATCTATCTGCAAATCTGCACAGTAGATTGCAATCTCTTTAGATATTACGCGCGAAAAATGTAATTTCGTTTGTGCTAGTTTCTCAAGCGAATGTATTCTATTGAAAGATAAGGAAATGCATTCATTGAAATTTATTTAAGAACTGTCCGTAGATTACAGCTAAAGCTAAATCGAGCCAACGAGGCAACGGTAGAATGGTGGAATCGTTATCTCGTTCAATGATTCCATTCTATATAAGTCACAGAATCATCGAGCGACAAAATTGAACAAAAAGTAAAAGAAGTAACACACACGAAAGTTCATAAGGTTAATAAGCTAAAATATCTTAATTGTTTTAAATTGTGCCCTCCCATAAATGTGTGCACTTTTCTAAAAATAGATAATCGAAGTACTGCTCAATGAAACATATTCAATGAGTTTTAAAAGATTTACATTATTTTTAGAAAAAAATGTGGTGATAACTATTGGCCCTCCAAATTTTACAATAAATTTTTCTGTCATGATATATCATAGAGTTATTAAAATTAAGTTACAGTAAAATATAATCGGATATTATCTTTTATACAAGCATATGATACAAATATCGCTGCAGTTACTGTTGCAAGAATCCTGCATATGAATCACTTTGCAAATATAACACAAGCGCTATTCCTTTTAAGAATACTTAATATACAAACCGTCTTGCATTACAGAGAACCGCTGTTCCGTAGACTGATCGCCTACCAGAGCATCCTTATAATCGTCGTATTACGCTCCTTAATTAACTGTTCGACTAATGATATTAATTAGGCTGTGAAATTAAGTACCCACTTTGGTTTGAAATTTTTGCCTAGATCATTTTTGCATAAACCATTTTTGATATTTTTAACACCATAATGCTACATAGTATGCAATGTAATAAAAAAGCAACGTATAAATAATTTTCGTGTTGATTGATACTATATAAAATATATGATTAATGTTAAAGACAGGCGATACCCTTCGCTTTGCAATTACATTTATGTTCACGCGCGCAAATACAATACACTCACATACATATCCAATTGATCCACAGAAGGTACATATCAGAGAGAATAATATGAAAAAATCAATCAGGAAGAATTACAATGGAAAATATAAATAATTTTATAAATATAAAATGTAAATAATTTATAATAAATTATAATTGTAAATAATTATAATGATTTGTATTGTAAAATGTTTATAACAGTGAAACACAATAATTTTCAAAAATTAGTTGGAAAAGATGCTTCGTTTCAATTATGATATTTAAATTCTCATGTTTAAATTGATTCATCAGTCAAATTCATTGTCAAATTTAGTGAAAAAGAAAAAAATTTATAGAATTTTTTTCTTCAATTTGGTTATTCTGCACGCACCGACTCACACACAAGAGAATATATATATATATATATTCAATTTTAATACAAATATACTGCACAAAAAGCAGTGTGCATTTCCCAATATGGACTTTCTTTATAAAGCAAGTAGACTTTGTAGTAAGAATAAGTTAAGAAGTTTCAACTGTCAACATATTATCATTATGTATATATATCACAACACTATTAAAAGTTTTACTTATCCCAGAGACCGACTTTTTTCATACGCGTTTGAAAGTGTTCCTCCAAGGCATTGGCACATCGGTAATATTCAGTGTCGGGACTATTGTACAATCTGCAGTTAGTGAAGATCCGTAACATGTCCGCTATAAATAATCTCTTAATTACGTAGTATCCCGCGTTCAAACGATCTTGCATAGTTTTGAGATCTGTAACAAGAATAAATAGATCTTTATCTCTTTGCGCATTTGTTATACTCGAATGACTTTTCTTCGTAATTATACAGTCATAAGGCAATATATATATATATAGGCAATATATGCAATTCTAAGTCAGTTAAATGTACAAACACTTTTCTTGTGCTCACCCATAGGATATATTATATGATCATAATAATCTGGAACATCGTTTTTATCTACGGGTTTCAGGAAAGGCCATGCTGTACTGTGCTTCTTCACACTGTTCAAAACACTATTTAATGTGTTATATAGGTTATCTGGCATATCTAAATCTAGGCTTGTGTCTATCGGTTCCGGACCTTGCGCTCCTTTCGTCACAGCCCTCGTTCTAGTTTGAGTGGAGCTTTTCCATCCAGTTTCATGAATACCCGGGATAGACTCGATGGGGATTGCCCTCACGCCTTCTTTAAAACATGTCAAGCCCGGATGCGCTTTCTGTATTTCCTGTTGCCTCTGATGAATCAATTTCTTTAAAATTTCCTTCTGCTTTCTGATAACCGCTGTGAATTCGGTATACACGATCTTTGGATTCAGTTCACAATGCATCAATGTCGCTTTTACGTAATATTTAATGTATCCCTGGTGTACCGATTTCGGCAGTTTTATGTCTTTGCTAAATCCCTGCTTCTTAAAGTATCCAATAGCAAAATCGTCTGCGAATGTGAGAAAATGCAGTATATTGTTCTTGATATGATAATCTTTCAACATATTCATCAAGTGCGTCCCGTATCCTTTTACTTGTTCGTGACTCGTGACAGCACAGAACACTATCTCGGTGAAACCTTGACTTGGAAACATACAGAAACAGATACCGCCAATTGGTCGACCGTCTTTTATCAAGGCTAGTGTTTTGTGCTTTCTATAAGATAAAAAATACATTCTATTACTATGGATGTGACTATATAAATTTATTTAATATACTAACATTAGACTTTAATATTTATTTTATGTATATATTATATATTTATACATTACTCACGGATCAAAAACAAGCTGAGTAATATATTCTTTGAACGTTTCAGGTAATTGATGGCTAAATATATCTTGTAATCCTATCAGCCAGAGCATAGTTTGCTTAGATACTGGTTGTGTAAGGCTATTTCCAACTACATGAAATTCTATTATCTTTTTACTTTCTTCATTTTTAGCAGTTTCGTCTCGCGGGAGGTCCGGTGGAAATACCGCGTCAGAACCGGATATATAATTAGTGTCATTAATAGATGCAACAATTTCAGCAATAGTCTCATCTGGTAGATCCTCGAAAGCCTCTTCGTTCTTTCGCCTCTTTGTGTCAAGACGTACTTCGCTGTTAGGACGTTTCTCCTGAATCTTTTTCACTCCAGGACTGATATTTATTGTTGTAAAATTATCTTTTTGATTCGGAGTTACAGTAACTTTCTCAAATTCTCCCGGTTTTCTTGTCTGATGTCCTTTTGATTCCAAGGCAGCAGATTGAAGATGAGATGGTGGCGATGGTTTAAATTCAGGATCCCAAATAGGTGAATGATTAGAATAAATCTCTTTTTCCAACAATGAAAGAAACCTTGAATATAAATATAAAGATTGTAACTCAGCTGGTATTCAGAAGATATGAACATAAGAAAGAAAAAAGAAATGTAGAACATACTTGGGAAAATGTGTTAAAAGTAAAACTCTTTTCTCTGCCGCTATTTTTTCTATTTCAGTGTGACATTTATCCATTAATTGTTTACAAACTGATCTAAATACAGCTTGTAGCAGAGTCTTTCCAAAAACTAGTGGAGTATCATGATGCGGCAACGAATCGCAAAATGCAGGCACATGGCAGAAGACAAGCCAACGAGTATAATTAATTCTATAAGTATTGACATCATCCATATTTCGTCTGGCACTGGGTGCTTCGAAATTCCAATAATTCAAACAATGTAGAAACATTTTCGCCATATCGCACATTACTTGCCATTCTCTTGGAGGCAAATGACTGAATTTATATAAAACAAAATTCATAACTGCCTTTGCTATGTTTGGTCTTTCGAATGGCGGATGTCCCAACGCGCCTTCTGCAGTCGGTTTTGTCATAGACAAAATACATCTCCTCAATATTTTATATAAAAAAAAATATACTTTCTTAGTATCGGAATCTCCTTCTCTATGTATGCTCATAAAAATATTGTCCGCATCAATAGCCATTCCCAATAATCTATTGATTTCCTCATCAGACTGCACCGGTAGGTGTTTAATATGATTTTCTAAAGTATGAGTACACATCTTGCATGGATCAAAAAAGTTTATAACAGGTTGCTGTGTCTCGCCTTTTTGTGGCTTCGTAATCGGTTGCGCATTTTTCCAGCCATTACATTTGCAATCGTCTGCTTGACAAGCACTATAATTTGCAAGTTTCAATAACTTTTTAATTTGTGGCCAATTGTACATTTGTTGCTTGCGCTGTTGTATCCTCTGGAGGTTGTTTTGTCGATTTGCTTGATTCTGTGGCTTATTAGTTGAATTTGGATCTTTACTTTCCTGTTGCAAAGTACTAGTAATAGATTGGCCAGTCTCTTCCGAAGAAGTTAGTATCGTTTGAGATTTGACGTCCTCGGATGCCATTCTTGAAAAAAATATTACAACATATTATACTGTGAAAACGTAGTTATACATAAATCAAGCGAACATTATAATTTTTTGAAATAAATTAATACATATATTAATTGACGTTAATAGCTTCTACAATATAAGCAAATTAGATTTCAATTCTCGAACGCGAACGAAATTATTTTTATTCCCGATGATATATTGTTGGCTCGAGTATTTCATAATGTTTTGGTTTAAACAATTACGACATTTGTAGGATTCTCACTTTGTTACGATCAGCACATTTTCTATGATATTGTGAATTATGATGTATATTATTATATTGTTGATGTGGAACACGAATTTTTGACAGATTAGGTTATATAAATTGCATCTCTCCAAGTGCATCTCCCTCCCTCACGTCTGTGTCTCTGCACACAAGTCTGTTCGTGTTGCCCGCACTTTCTGCAATCAGACTTTTCGCTTTCTCTTTCTCTCTTTAACACCAAAATATATATTTATCTCGCTTTAAGTGCAGAGATTTTTACGGAGCGCAAGCAATACGAACAGACCTAGAATGATAGTTTTTGCACGCAGGACGCGTCAACGTAGCAAAAAACGACGCAATTAAAAAAATTCTTTACTCTTACAATAATCATATATAAATCTCTAATTTTTTTACTATATTTTTTATAATCAAGTTATCTACCAAGATATAATATTTGTCATCTTATGAGCGCATGTGTGTCCAAATAAAACGCGGTTTTTATGGAGAGATATAAGATATACGCATGTAGAAAATAAATCATTGAACTTTGAAATCCACATATACTTTCATCTCACCATTTCTCATAAATTTAAAAATACGGAAAATATATAAAACGTATGTAATATTTTATTGATTTTTATTTTTTTCATAGTTCTTTTATGAGTATTCCTTCATAGAAATACTATTTTATAATACAGTTAAGGGCTATGTGAAAACTGTGTGCATAATTGTGTGCTTAAAAGTAATAAAGAAATAATATAGACAAATATACATATTTATCATATTTGTATTTTCTTATATTATATCACACAAGAGAAGATGTATTTGAAAAGATTTTACTTATCCCATAGACCAATTTCTTTCATACGTGTTTGAAAATATTTTTCCAGAGCATTGGCGCAGCGATAATAATCAGTATCAAGACTATTATACAATCTACAATTTGTAAAAATTCGTGTCATGTCTGCTATGAATAATCTTCTAGTTACATAGTATCTGGATTTTAAACGTTCTTCCATAGTTTTGAGGTCTGCAATATGAAGAATCATGTACTGTTATATATATATAATTTTATTTATTACTATTTTATTATTTATTGCAATTTTAAATTTTATTGTTTTATCATTATACTTTTTATTATTTTATTATTAGAAAGTTTTTACCATCTTAAAACTAATAATTTTTTTTGGAAAAGATTTCTCACCCATAGGATATTTTATATGATCATAGTAATCTGGAACATCGTCCTTATCTACAGGTTCCAAGAACGGCCAAGCTGTACTGTGATTCTTTACACTATTTAAAACACTGTTCAAAGCATTATATAGAGAGTCTGACATATCTATGCAATCCACTTCTGAACTTTGAGTTCCTTTCGCCAGACCTCTCGTTCTCGCTTGCGCATAACTCTTCCATCCGGTTTCCCGAATTCCTGGAATGGATTCTACGGGAATGCCTCTCACACCCTCTTTGAAGCATGTTAAGCCAGGATGAACCTTTTGTATTTCTTGTTGCCTCTGATAAATTAATTTCTTGACGATCTCTTTTTGTTTTCTTAGAACTGATGTAAATTCGGTATATACGATTTTAGCATTTAATTCGCAGTGCATTAATGTCGCTCTTTCATAATCTTTGATATATCCTTGATACATCGATTTCGGTAATTTTATATCTTTGCTAAATCCCTGCTTTTTAAAATACCCAATGGCAAACTCATCCGCAAATGTAAGAAAATGCACTATATTGTTTTTTATATGATAATCTTTCAACATGTTCATCAAATGCGTCCCGTATCCTTTTACTTGCTCTTGACTTGTAACAGCGCAGAACACTATCTCGGTGAAGCCCTGAGTAGGAAACATGCGAAAACAAATACCGCCGATTGGACGACCGCCCTTTATCAGAGCCAGTGTTTTATGCTTTCTGTGTGTAATAAATAATATATATATATATTATTGCTAAAGATAACTTGTTATGCGATAAATTAATTAATACATTACTGATATTTTAGATAAGGTATACTCACGGATCAAAAACAAATTGAGATATATATTCTTTTGGCATTCTGACTAATTGATGGCTGAATACATTATGTAATCCTATCAGCCAAAGCATAGTTTGCTTAGACACAGGTTGCGTAAGACTGTTTCCAACAATGTGAAATTCTATGATTTTCTCACTTTCTTCATTTTTAGCAGTTTCATCCCGTGGACCGTCCGGTGGAAAGACCGCATCAGGACCACACATATAATTGGGGTCATTAATAGTCGCAACAATTTCAACAATGGTCTCGTCAGGCAGATCTTCAAAAGCCTCCTCGCCTTTTCGTTTTTTTGCATCGTGTCGTCCTTCGGAATAAGAACGCTTTTCGGAAAACTTTCGTATTCCAGGACTAATATTGATTGTAGTGTAATTATCCTTTTCATTTGGTGTCACAGTGACTCTTTCAAATTCCCCTGCCTTTCTTGCTTGGTGTCCCTTTGATTCCAATGCAGCTTGCAAATGAGAAGGCGGTGCTTGTTTAAACTCGGGGTCCCACATAGGTGATTGATTATTATAAATTTCTACTTTTAGCATCGAAAGAAACCTTGAATATTTATGATTATGTAGCAGCTGTTCTATTAATAGTACAGTAATATACAAAGAGGAGAAAAATTTAAGACATACTTAGGAAAATGAGTTAAAAGTAAAACTCTCTTCTCTGGCGTTATTTTATCTCTCTCGTTATGACACTTGTCCATTAATTCTCTACAAAGTGGTTTGAATACAGCTTGTAACAAAGTCTTTCCAAATATCATAGGAGTATCATGATGAGGTAAAGAATCACAAAACGTAGGTACATAGGAAAACATAAGCCAGCGGGTATAATTAATTCTGTAAGCGGGGTTTAGATCCAAAACACTTGTTCGTTTAGCGCTGGATGATTCAAAATTCCAACAATTCAGACATTGCAGAAACATTTTTGCCATGTCACACATTACTTGCCATTCTCTTGGGGGCAAATGACTGAATTTAAATAAAACAAAATTCATCACTGCCTTTGTTATACTAGGTTTTTCGAATGGCGGATGTCCTAATGGGCCTTCTGCAGTTGCTTTTGTCATAGACAAAATACTTCTCCTCAATATTTTATATAAATGAAAATATACCTTCCTAGTATCGATATCTTCTTCTCTGTGTATACTCATAAAAATATTGTCTGCATCAATAGCCATTCCTAATAATCTATTGATTTCATCATCAGACTGTACAGATAGATGCTTAATATGATTTTCTAAAGTATGAGTACACATCTTGCATGGATCAAAAAAATTTAAAACAGGCTGCTGTATCTCGCCTTTCTGTGACTTTGTAATCGGTTGTGCATTTTTCCAGCTGTTACATTTGCACTCTTCTACTTGACAAGCGCTGTAACTTGCAAGCTTCAATAATTTCTTGGCTTGTGGCCAATTGTACATTTGCTGCTTGCGTTGCTGTATCCTCTGGATATTATTTTGTCTACTTCCATGACTTTGCAATTTATTGGAATTTGAATCTCTAACATTATTTTCCTGTTGTAATGTACTAGTAACAGTTTGTCCAGTTTCTTCCGAGGAAGCTGCCATTGTTTGTTGATTGATATCCTCAGATGCCATCCTAAAAAAATTGTTATAACATTTTATATTATATTGAAAACAAAGCTACAATTACATACAGATAATTTTTTCAGTAAATTAATGTCTACTTACATCAAAAGCTTCTCCCACAATATGAATTAATTAAATTGCAATTCACCACAAATCAAGTTAATTATGCTTTTATTCCCCATGTTGTTCATTAACTCGAATATTTAATAACAATATTTTAGCCGATTACGATATTTTTTTACATACCATGATAGTACGGCCACATTTCTACAATTTGTTGGTACTGTTATTGATTTAAATTACTTCTTTTTTTCAATTGAACAGTGCGTTTAATTTAGAAAGAATTTACTTAGCACACATATATTTTTACTTTTCAGGTCATAAGGTTATATTACCAATAGAGTCCTTTTTTATTCTGTCTCTCTCTCTCTCTATTCTTGATATCTCGCTATTCTGCACTATTTTGAATCAGCTGTCCTATATTATTAGTAAACTGCAATTCTCCCCTCTAGAGTTGCATTCAAAAACCTATTTGTCAAAATAGAATTTTCGATCGATCAATTAGGACAAAAGATTTCTTTGTCTACTGTACTCCGATGAACAGATTTTTGAACGCAATCTTGCGCTGCTCTCCCGCCATCATGTGCCATGTGAGAGAGATAGAAAAATCACATGATCACATATCAGACAAAATGAAAATTGGGAAATAGCATTTCATTAATGGATAGATACCTATAAAGGAAAGAAGAAGAAGAAGCAATAATAAGAGAGAGAGAGAGAGAGAGAGAGAGATAATAAGAGAAAGAATTATTCTTAAAAATTATTCAAAATAACAAGGAGTTCAATCTCGATGATTCCAGAATAGAGAGATTTGATTGTATGAGAATTGTTCGTTACACACATACATATACATATACGCTTTCGCGCGTATGGTACAGATCAGTATATACCGTGTTCTTTGTAAACTGAAAGCGGATCGAAGAAGCTGCAACGTGCTATCGGCGTTGAAGAGTACTACTTTGTGTCTTTGAAAGACCCATCAATAAGAGAAGTGGACCTATAAAGTTTAAGAGAAATAAACTGCAGAATAGCAAAACGATACGTTCTTGCGCTTAGCGAGAGGTTAGAAATTCGCAGCACAGTAAGCACGGTTTGTTTACGAAGAGATGGCAGAGAATTTTGGAAGGGAAACGCCATCGGCTTACAACGAAGAAAGCAAGACTGCAGGTCAACCGTTGTCGGACTTTCTGTTGCAATTAGAAGATTATACACCCACGGTATTAACCTGCTCTTTTGTTGAATAAAGTTCTCTAGATTTCTGATGTTTATTGTGTGAAGCATGTTACTAAAATTGTGTTTATATGTTTGTGTTTATGTACATATCAAGTGCATTGCATATTTTGTATGTTCATATTAGGTACCTGATTCCATCAGCGAGCATTACTTGCATACAGCTGGTTTCAACACTACAGATCCTAGAATGTAAGATTAAATATATGTTACTATTTATATATTTATATGTTATTTATACATGTCTCATTCAATAAGAATCTTTTCAACTGGAAATGTAATATCTATTCAGTAATTTTGTTCAATATTGATATGTATTTTAGAGTACGTCTGGTATCTCTAGCAGCACAAAAATTTATCTCGGAGATTGCCAATGATGCGCTGCAACACTGCAAAACGCGTGGTGCCAATCAAAACGCAAAGACAAAAGGGAAAGATCGACGTTATACATTGACAATGGAAGATTTGACACCAGCAGTTGCAGAATATGGAATAATAGTGAAGAAACCACATTATTTTGTTTGAAAATTTGAAAACTATCAATGTAATTGAATATGTTTATTTTGTGAATGTTTTTTTACAAAGCATTATATTGATGGCACCGATATAAAGTAACTGCATTTGGGTGCAAAAGTCTTTCATAAACTAAATGAGAGAGAGAATTGGATATATAATAAAACTGTATGAATAGTGTTCTGAAAGAGAGTTACTATTATAATATATTTTATTGGTGACTTTATTGGTTAGTATATATGTTAATCATTTGGCTATATTATTGCTAATGTTTTTGTAAAGATTTAAGGATGTATTTAATAAATGTAATGTGTGTGTAGTAAAAAGTCATTAGTATATCAAACAGGATAAAAACCAAGTAGGTTTTCCACTTGGGATATGTCAGATTCTATTTTTCTTGTCTTGATTGGTCAATCGAACACTACTCCAATCAGTAAATTTTAGAATGCAACTCTGCGCATGCGCGAGTTTGTCCCACATTCTAATGTAGATAGCTGCTCTATATATTCTTAAGTTTATATGCATCTTCCTTCAAAGCGCTGTAAATACAAAACCCCATAAAGATATGCGACAATTATGATGATGACTAATTGAAACGTTGATCGCAAAGAGATTTATTTCGAGTTGGATTACCCGATTAATGGGCATATCATTAGCTAAACAGAGTAACATCAAAATGAGCAGGTACGTGCGTTAACCTTGTATTGTGATTAACCTAAATTTATAACTGCGTCTTTTTACATAAACGAACGTAACTCTTTAGTTCCGAGAGCGGTGAATCTGGGAGGAATGTCAAGCAGGATCAGTCAAAAAGCAGCGCGAGACCGCTGTCAATCGAAGGTCCTTCTACCTCCAATAATGCCTCACAACCGTTACCGAATCAACCGAGACAACCAACCAATCTGCAAGGGCTGCTCAAATACGCTATGGACGCGGCGCAGTCTGAGGATGCGGAGAACAAATCACGGGTCTATCCTTTGGATGAAGAAGTATGACATTTAATTTAATTAATCAGATGCTTTAAGGTTTTTAATTTGTTCGATGCTTGTACGTTGCGCTGTGTGTTGCAGAAAAAAGCATTCTTGAACGAAGCATTATCGTCGTTAACGGTGAACGTAATAGAGGAGATGCAGAAAGCAGTGCATATCTTGTCCAGTGCTGGCGATCTACGAGCCGACGACGATTCATCCGAATACGAGAATGCATTGGAGAGAATGGTAGATCTTGTCGACAATATCGACATAGCCAACGATTTTTACAAGATCGGAGGTTTTGCGATATTTCAACCGTGCCTGAACTCATCGCACAGCACTATCAGATGGCGGATTGCCGATATTATTGCCGAATTAGCGCAGAATAATCCGTTTTGTCAAGACAAGCTACTCGAAGCTGGAGTATTCCCTATACTGTTGTCCATGATCGATACAGATCCATCAGAACTGGCGAGAATAAAAGCTTTGTATGCAGTATCGTGTAAGTAATGGAACGATGTAAGCTCGGTTTCCTTGACTTTTATCTCCTATTAGTTATATTTCGAATGCAGGTATAGTCAGAGGACATCCGGCGTCGTTAAAGTATATGGACACAAACGACGGTTACTCGGTGCTTTTGCGAGCGATGCAGAGCCCGGTGGAGAAGTTGCAGATAAAATCTGCGTTTTTGCTCTCCAGTTTATGCAGTAAGGACGACTCGAGCGATATAAAATGTACCTTAGTGAAAATGGGATTTATAGAGCAAGCCGCAGGTTTGTTGGCTAGAATGAATCTACAGCCGACAGTCAGGTAATGTATCTATACCGTTTTGAGGCAAAGCATTGTGATTTCTGACATATTACTCTTGATAATATATTTGATCGGGTATATTATTTTTATCGTAGAGAACAATTATTGAGAGTCCTTAATGGTATGGTAAATGATAATTTTTTGCCGGCACTGAAGGAATGTCGGCGTCCACAGTTGTGTTTAAAATTTACTTTGGAGCAATTATTGACAGAATTAAAACCTGTAGAAAATCAGGATGAGATAGACATGTGTTCTGAGCTCCTGGATAAAGTGTTTTTCGAACCTGACACTAATCAAGAAAGATAACAAAATTGTGTATCATAATCTTTTCCCCTCTGTGAATAAAATTATAATATTGCTTCATAAATTATCTTACGCGCGTGCGCGTATATCTACCATTATTTTCTTTTGTAAATCTAACATTTATCTGTAGTTTTGGATATTTTTAATTTTAAGAAATATATACCGTGTGTGTGATAACACAAATAAAAACTGCTACATTAAATACTAAACAAATCGACCGGAATATTTCATCGTAAAAAAAAAAGATTATAAAAACCTGTATAATCGAACTACACATTTACAAAATATCAACTTCCGACTAAAGACTAAACTAACTATCAATGATCGACTAAACTAATCAATTGAAACTTTACGTTTCCCATATCTTTTTCCTCTTTCGTGTCTCATATTTATTATTTGTATATATGACTTTCTAAATTTTTTAAATTAGAAAGTATATTTGAAAACATATTAGCGTGTGTGAATTAGCTCTCTTTCTCTCTGGGTATACTCCGTTATACGTAACTAGCTTTTTTCCCTGTATTAATTCGATGAACGGTACGCTCACGTACATCCGGGCACGATGCGTCAATCAGACGACGCGTTTCATCATCCATCCCCACCACGCAACCTCTGTTGGCGTGTACTCTACCACTTTCCTCCGTCTCTTCACTGGTTCATCGTGTGCTCCATCTCCCTCTCACCCTCTCTTTCTCCTTTTGGCGGACGTCTTCTGGTCTAGTTAAACCGAACGTCAGCCGGCAAGCAGTCAGCCGGTAGTTCTCATCGGATCTCGACATGTGATCGTCCCTCTGCCGGAATTCTCCAAATGTCTCGAAAATCTCGCCCGCTCGTTCGAGTTGGAGATCCTAAGGAAGATTCTGGGAGATCATCCGTTTTCTTGGAGCGGATCTCCCGCGCTCGGCCGACCGATTGACCCAAGATCGATCCTGAGGATCGAGAGGAAGAACAATCAGTGATCAACCACCATGGAGCAATGATCGACAGTCGCAATGAGCGCGAAAGAGGAGCGTCATCGCTATAGAACCCGCCGACCGACGTTACGTCGAGACATCTCGCAAATTGAAGTCACCGACGAATTAGCATCCTCGTGAGAGATATAAATTGGAGAGAACGGATACATCGACGTTAATCGGATGATCGAGAATCGACACGACGATCATCGGCGTCGAGAGTGAGAGCTCCACGTTTGACCACGTGGGTTGCCGCTGATCGATAAGGATCCGACCCAAGAGCGAAGAAGAGGTCTGTCGGTGATATTTCATTCAATTGAGAGAATTTCTCAGAGCGCATAAATCGCTCTCTTTCTCTTTCTCTTTCTTTCTTTTCGACAGAATTTATTTTGCAATGCACGCGAGAAGATGCAAAATCAACTCAGTTGAAAATTTTCACCCCGAAAAAGGCGAAAGATGATTCCAAACGGAAAAAATTTTTAGAAAAACTTGATACACTTTACGACCGCGCGATAACTAACTTGCCAATTTGTACTTTCTTGTGATAAGACAGACCACGCTCTCGAATTCTTTAAACTCTCGACGACAGACGGTGGAGTATATCACGGAATATTGAACTTTGAATTGTAAGATATTATCCGACAATATTATTTGATGTGCTAATTGAAGCAATTAGTCAGCAAGAGACAAAGCAAAGAAGAGATAGAGGGAAGATTAAAGAAAGAGAAGAGAGAGAGCGAGAATCGCGAAAAAATTGTTGGCCGATCTTCTCTCTCGCAACAAAAAGCACGAAAATGGAGAACGGACACGATGACATCGATAACAATCTTTGGGTGTTCGGATATGGATCGCTCTGCTGGCATCCTGGTTTTTCGTACCTCAGAAGTATGACTGGATACGTGAAGGGCTTCGATAGGCGGTTCTGGCAAGGTAACACCACGCATCGTGGGACGATCGAAAAGGTGAATTGTCCTTCAATTTTTCTCTATTCGTTGTTCTTTTCTCTCTTTATTATTACCAATTATCGTATATGACTGACTTAATGTCTAATAGACCGTCTCTAATAGAGACGCACATAGAATAGAATTGACTCTATCTAGGAATGTATACGCGGTCCAGTAGGAGGCGAATTGAATGAGATAACGAGTCCATTAGATAAAATTGGATTTAAATTTTCCACGAAGTGCTAAAATAGAGGTATAAGCGATTTATTCGAGAAGATTATATGAAGTTTTGATAAATATAATGAAATTGCTTTTTTCGAACGCGCGACCACTCGATTAACAAATTCATATAATTATTAAATATTTGATAAAAACGAATATTGAAAAATCTTGTAGTGAAAGTAAGTATTTAATATATTTAAAAAAAATTTTTTTACAGCATGATGTTACCAATATTATTCCGGCGGCTTTGTGTACTGATACTCGACATACATTTTCGGTTTACGTGATAATAAAAACTGGAACAGCTGTACGGACTTTGGATAAAGCAAACATCCGTATGGCAATGACCCTATCGTAATGCGATAAAATAACAAACAGAATTTCACAATTATTAATGCAAAACTAATCACGTCTGCAAACGGTGATTGGAAAATGTTTGTAATCAGCTAAAAAAAAAACACGTTTTTTTATGTGTTATTATGACGCTAATTTAATGGAAATGTCAGAAATTAATTCCAAATTTGCATATAATAAACTATAAATCGAAATGTGTAAAGTGGACTTCTTTCGTTGGTATCAGAAGAGAAGCAAAATTATATGTGAATTGTTTTGTTAGAACTAATGTAAGACTGCACGTTCGTTTCAAGAAAATTTCGAATCAGATTGATCGTTCGCTAAAAAAAGAACAAACAGGAACTGATAATAAGGCTAAGGTTGACCAAATCATGAATGTCCAAGCAAGGTCGGCGAGTTTTTACAGCTGTCTTCTACTCGTCTGCAAGAATATTTGATTTATCGTTAACTTATTAATCATTACGTCACATCATCGTATTATCACTGATAATTTGATAAATTTACATTTCGCTATGTTATTAAATATCGACTTTTAATTAAACCGCGTAGAAATTAAAACTAGTAACTAATGCGTATATGTCTTTCTCTCTTTCTCTTTCTTCCGAGAGTTGAATTATTTTTAAATGGTTTTCTTTCAACGGTATCTATTGCGTTATCGCTGATGGCGATGCAGTCGCGATATCTATAACATATTCTCGCGTATTAAATATATATATGTATTTATACACGCGTGATTTCTGTGTCGAATCACGTGACTTATATATTCGCGCGAATATTCTATTAATATCTTAATTTTGTCGCTCGCCGTGGCATTCTTTTCCTAACTTGGCATAATTCCAAACACGTATATGAAAAGATACGTTTTTATGCGCATTGATCGTTTATATAGACGCGTGTCCCGGTTCGATAAGAGTTCGTCAACGCTCATTTTGATAAAAAAATATGCGCGGACGAAATTTATACAGATGCAACACGAAATACAAATATATATGTATAACGCTCTCGTGAATCTCCTTTCTTGTTCCCCTTTATTCTAAAATAACGCGCGCGAAAAGTTACTTTATTTATTTTTATTTATTTTATCCGTACGTCCCCCCCGTTTTAATTTCTTAAACGCAAGGAACGAAAAGGATAGACGTGGCTTTTGATATTTACAGAATTGTTTTTTTTTTTTGCGCAAAACTATTTTCCGAGAATAATCGTCTAGAAATATTAAGATTACATAACGACATTTTGTATAAGAAATGTGCCTCCAAAGCGGAATTTCATGAACATTTATTTTTCTCGGAAAACGAATTTTATCTATGATACATATTAAATAAAAAGAAAATGCCGACATGTATCCACGCTCGTAAAAGATCGATAAAATGAGTTCTTTAATAGAACTGTGGTCGGAAAACAGGAAATTACTGTTTTTATTTATTGTTAGATATAAGTTTCATATAGAAACTGTTGAAACTCGAAGATATTTCTAGGAAATCTTGCTGATAAAATATTAAAAGTATAATGTTTTCATTTTTTTAAGAACTTGCTCTTTACACCAAGTGAATGTTTGCGCTTTGCGTTACGCTTACGTATAAATTACGTGAAATTGTATATATAACCAGTTAGAAACCAGTAGTAACCGATATCTTTAAAGAGAAAGATTAGCTCCGTATGTGTGTGTTATTGTACATTACTCTTTGTTTGATGTAACGTTTCGCAAGAGCGTGATATATATTTTCTGCTTATACAAATTTATATTACATATTATAAAAAGAAAAAGGAGTAATATAATAATAATCTAAAATACGATATACATTTTTTTATAAAGCAATATCTCTCTCTTTAAGATACATAATTATTCTGAATACGAGTTTCGTTCCATCGCGAAAAGATTTTCAGATTCGCAACTTGATTTTTTATACATGATTCTTATTTTTTTATCTCTTATTTAATTTATCGAATATTATGCAATAATGTTATTCCTTTTTTATGTTACAGCCTGGACGAGTTGCCACATTGATCGAGGATAAAGAGGTACTTACTGCAATTTATATCAAAGTAATTAGTAATGTCGTAATTATAATAAATGATACAATGATTCTTTGAGGAAAAGTATGGGAATCTCGTGTGCAATTAAGATCTTTTCTTTGCCGACAGGGAATAGTTTACGGGCGAGCCTTCCAAGTTCAGGATAGCGCGGCATTGTCCTATCTGGAGAATCGCGAATGCTCTCTTGGAGGATACCTGACGACCATCGCGACGTTTCACAGTCGGGACGAGGGCAAACAGTTCTCTGTGATAATTTATATCGCCACTAACAAGAACGAGCAATGGCTCGGTGAGGCGTCGTTGCAGACCATAGCCCGTCAAATCACCGAGTGTTCCGGTCCGAGCGGGCACAACGTCGAGTATCTCCTACGGTAAGAGGCGCCCGTGCAACGAACTTCCTCTATATCCTTATCCCATTTTCGAGCAACGAAGGAAGACTGTTATTTGAATTAAATATCACACTCTGTTCGATTATAATGATTCTTTCGAAGCAACGCGAAAGAAAATTAATATTAAATGCAATTTGGCTATTACATATTAAAATAGCATTTTTATTTTATATAAAAAGAAACAGAAAAAAAGAACTGTTTATCTGTTAATATTTTACGCGATATATACTCTTTACTAATATTTTATTAATCTATAAGTAATATAATGAAACGATGCGTTTACATGTGACCGGTGACAGGTTGGCTGACTTCATGCACCGTTACTTGCCGGAGGCGCACGACGAGCACCTTTTCACGCTGGAGATGCTGGTGCGCTCGCGAATAAAGGAAGAGAACATGTGCCTGGCGACGTTGATGGGTAATCGCGACTTCGTCATCGACCTCGACGAGGACGCGGAATTGGCAGGTCGCGCGGAAGCTAACGAACGGCCACCCCGCGAGAACTCCTTCCAGTTCAGCGCGCGGATACCATCCAAGAGCTTGCGTTGCGTGAAAATGTAGTCGATCGAGTTCGCACATAGTCGCGCAAATTTTCGATCGGAGATATGTGCGTGCAGTTATGGCGAATGGAAGCAAAGCGGCAGCTTTTCTTACGTGACGTTCAAGTACAAATGACTGTTTCGATAAAGGCGTAAACTAGTAGCAGGATTACGTTCCCATAAGGAATGCGAGTTAAAAATCCTGGGCAAATCAAACCTGTAAAAAAAAGCTCTCGAAAGCTTTGCTACATATATGATTTTTCGTTGGCGATACGCGAGAACACGAATACGCTTTTTTATCGCGGCCGATATATATCGGCTCTGGTCTAAATTTAAAAAGCAGCTGCACATTCCATTGGGAATATAGTTTCGCTGCCGGTATACGTCTTCCTCTTAGAGGCTATTCTATCATACGTGTTTATGAGACGGCTGTGTTAATTTTGTATCGCGCAACGTGCTGGACACGTGCACGCTTAGAGATCGCGAACTTCGCCACTTCCTATTTTATAACGCCGATTTACTCTCAGCTACGTATTATTTTTTTAAATGTAAAACATTTCTCATTTTTATTTTGACAGAGAGCGAGAATGATAATGCGTGCGTGGACAAAATAAAATCGAAATTTTCCAAAGTCTGAGATATATACAAAGATAGAGTTTTTGTAAAATGTTTATTAGTGAAGCATGTTTTTTATATTGAGGACTATACGTATCTCGCTCAATCAAATCGACTACGATTCACTTGATTCTTGCTAGGAAATGTATTACAGTAATCTTTATAATCGAAGTCTTCGATGTTACGTCAGATCGAACATTGTTTCAGTTATGAACGTCGATTTCTTATGATAAAGAGAAATCCGCCGCGCACAGTTGAAGTTTTCGAATCGACTCGAACAACAAATAACGACTTGCCCGCGCGGGTCTTTACAGAATGGACATACACCGGCGTCCGTCACGCATCGTGACGTTAGAACCAGCCAGGTATCTCAGGGATAACGTTACTCCGTAGTATAGTGCATCCACTGTCCTGTAATTCCCATTAAGAACACCAAACGGGTATCGATCGGAGTCTTTAATTAAAAGCTAACATGAAATGTATATTTAATTTTTTTCTCGAAAACGTAGGAAGAGGGGGAAATTTTTGATAAAAGATATGTCAACTTTATATTTTTTAAAATATATTAAACCATTGGGAATATAGTTTCGCTGCCGGTATACGTCTTCCTCTTAGAGGCTATTCTATCATACGTGTTTATGAGACGGCTGTGTTAATTTTGTATCGCGCAACGTGCTGGACACGTGCACGCTTAGAGATCGCGAACTTCGCCACTTCCTATTTTATAACGCCGATTTACTCTCAGCTACGTATTATTTTTTTAAATGTAAAACATTTCTCATTTTTATTTTGACAGAGAGCGAGAATGATAATGCGTGCGTGGACAAAATAAAATCGAAATTTTCCAAAGTCTGAGATATATACAAAGATAGAGTTTTTGTAAAATGTTTATTAGTGAAGCATGTTTTTTATATTGAGGACTATACGTATCTCGCTTTTAAGTGTTTATAAGCATTCTAATACTGCGAATGTATAATTCGTACATATATAATTAATTCACTGACGCGCGAATGCGTCGGAATTTTAAAAAGACGCATATCAATTGTGTTTATGATATGTATATCATATTTCATTATTTAATCTCTACTAATTTTTACATCGTAAATGACAATCGTTATAAAACATTGTCGACAAAATGGAACATATGAAATATTCGGTATTTATATACGTATAACGTCATTAATGTCGTTTGAAAAAAGTTTGATTAATGATCGTTTTCCGAAAGCATGTATGCATATTATATAGCGTGGAAATTTACGTAACGACATGTATCGTGCACTTCGCTCATCCTCTTGTTGCAATGATATTTACTGTGAAAAGCGAATGAAAGACGCTGCATGCAACAAATTGGACATGGCCGGCATGAAGAAGTTAACAACTCGCATACGAGCCAACTCGAGCGTGTACGGCGTATACGCTTCGTTTCGCTGAAATAATAACGAAGAGATCCCCCCAGACCCGACCTGGTGTGTCGTCACGGTGTAAGCAGGAATTTCTTGTTCTCCTTTCCTTTACATTTTCACCGAAAATTACAAAAAATCCCCGGCAAAATCCGTAGGAGGACGCGAAAGTTCTCGGAATTAATATCGTACTGTTGCAATTCGAGAAATTAAATTCCTAACTCGAGAAATTAAATTTCGCCAAAAAAGTTTTGTAAAATATTTCATTCGAAATATCTGATAATTAAAGTCTTCTGTCTCGATTGACACGCATTTGTTTCATCTAAGAATCATCGATCAATTGAAAAAGATCAACTCGAGAAACCGTGTTCGATCAAATTTATAATCAACTCTTTTATCAATAAGTATTGAAATTTTTCAATTCCTCTGTGGTATTGTATCGCGTATCTAGAAAATCAACCAGATGCGAATCTGACGATTACTGCCATTAGGTGACACACGCTGACACCCACGGTCCTCCAAGGGCTTTCGCGCGTGCGGCCAACTGTGCAAGAAACGTCCTACACGCGGGAACGAATCGGTTTTGCACGTCGCGATTTCAAGTCGCTTGTCGGCGATTGACAAATCAACGATCTGGCAATGCCGATCGCGCATGAAAATGCATAAGTAACAACGACAAAAACCTCGTTAAGGCCGACCCAAGGAGCGTAAAATGTGGCACGTTACACCGCGACAAGATTTCCATCACCGATTCATATAAAAGTGTCTCTCCGTCTTAAAAATACAGCGAATAACTGCGTCACTCAATGTGACAGATTTGTTCGAATAATTATAAAAAGATTAAAAGCACACGCAACATACGTACGAGTTAAATGCAGACACTTGATACAAACATTCAATTAAAATTCAAGACTATTTTAAAGACTTATTTTCTAACTCGCGATTGTAATGTGAAAGGATGTAACAGCGACGCGTTAATGACGGCATTTGCCAACAATTATGATCGTAACCACGTCTGCTTTATAGATAAAACTCGCGCGTTACAAGAGCACCGTCTCGCGAGAGAAATTTGCCCGAGAAACGTGCAACGACGAGAAACAATACTGCGATTCCCGTGGACCGTAAATGCACGAATCAAACCGTGCATTAACTTGCCTTTTGCCGCAATTACGCGCGGCGCGTTTCTTTATTATCATACCCGACGAAAAACTTTCGCCGGAGCCAACGTTTTGCATTTCCTGCCAATTTCAACCAGCATGCAAATGTCCACCGACTTTTTCCCGTGCATTTCTTCTTCCCATCTAATTCACGATCTGTTAGCGAAGAAACGGTATATTGCAACCATTGTAATTTATATATATATAATTGTAATTTATAATTATAATTCTAGATAGAATTATTCTGCAACAAATCTTTTGCGCATCGTTTCCAAAGTGACCGTAATAATATTCTTCAAATTTCTGTTTGATAAATTCCAAGTAAAATATAATCGTTATTATATATTCAGAGGCAATGCTGAGGAAATAAAAACGAGATATCCATTATTGGCTCATTTGTCGAAATTAGTTTCGTGCCGCGTAGGCGCGCGATATAATCACGCTAATATGACGTATCTCGATGTAATTGTTTGTCCCCGTTAATGCGGCCGCGCAAATGAAGCGCGACAAATCCCCGAGCGACCGACAATGCATAATTAACGTTCCAGCACTGGCTTCCCTTTTGTATCATTTATACGTAAATTAATCGAGATTCGTGATTTCGCCGCGCAGTTTGCAAAAATTCGCAAAATTACGACTTTTTCCCGCGCATCTTTCTATTAATAAGTATATCCCAATTTAAATTCGTCAGCAAAGAAACGGCATATTGTAATATTTATATTATTATAATTATAAATTATAATTAATATATACACATATTACGCTTACATTGTAACAATTATAATATTTATAACTATAATTAAGGTATTTATAATTAATTCAAAAATAATTATAATTTCTAACTATGAATTATAATTGTTGCAATATATTGTTTCTTATTTTTTATATCTTATATAGGGAGCTACTATTTTATCCGCTTTGACGTCTACGTATTCTCCGTGAGATCTATGCCGCATTTATCATCATCCTCGCCGCGGCTCAATTAATAATTCAATGTCACGTTGTAAACATCGTATGCCTAACAATGAATGTAACGTAAGGCAAAAGAAAGGATGCACAAAGGCGCCTAATTTGGCAGAAATCTCTTCGTCATTAACGCTCGCGATTGCGATGCACCTCGTCGATCATTTAACGGCGGCCATTACGCGCTGGTGCATCAATTAACTACATTCGTGCTTCTCCCGTGCATGTTCTCTCTTTCTCCACAAGTGCATGCATATACGCGGATAATAGAGAGAGGGAAAAAAAGAGAGAGAGAGAGAGAGAGAGAGAGAGAAAGGTTTCTGTGTCGCGCGAATGCGTCTCTCTTTCACGCACATTAAACATACAATATATATTTCTATAATAAAAATTCTCCCTATCTTTAAGAAAAATATTAAATATATCCACGTTTTACACGGATATGTAAATGAAAATCACCCTCGTTCTATGAGAGGATTTTTTTATTGGTATAAAATTTATAGAAAAAATATTATTAATAAGACAGTGTGTATATAAAATAAAAGCATGTACACACATGCTATAACTTTTTTATCGTGCGCCAACAAGTTAGGAAATCGCATCATCCAACGATTGATATGTTAGCGATCTTTCTTATAGATTTTACTATCAATAAGATAAATTGTTATAACTTTTCCAAAATTACTTCTATATTTAGAAACTCTTATATACCTAATTTTTATTTTGATATAAAATATTTTCCTTAGCTAACACATTCGGTTTCTAAATCCTTATAAAATTATTTTCGTCATTATGACAGAAATAAATTTTATGCATGCTTGCGTGCCCATTTTAGAGAACAGAGAAAGAGAAAGAAAGAGAAGGAATATTCATGATGACATATTTTTATTTTATCTAGAAAAATTAAGAATTTCGCGCAGCGAAATAAAGTGCGGTCGAGAAATTCATGAACGGTACATTGTAATATAGAACAGCCATTCATCCAGCCGCTTAGACTCTCCATGAATATTAGACTGTTTATCCTACGGAACGTTGCGTCGTACATTTTAGCTACCATTATTTTACGTAATAATTCGAACGTTCAAGTTTTAGAAGAAAATTTCCTGGAGTATATATGCGTTCGATAACAGTATTCTAACGGAGCAATCGTATCCGCACCCTTCTCCCTCCCATCTCCCCTTTTTATTAGCGATATTATATCTATAATTATGTTATCAATTTGTATGTTATGTCGAGTAGAGATCCATGCGTTCATCGACGATTGTAAAACCGTGTCACCGAAAATTCGATCAAAGAAGATTGCTTATATAAGCAATTCTATATTCTGCGACAATTAATGTAGTTAATGTAATTGATATTGCTCAATAATATCAAATGAAACGTTCTAAAGTAATTGACGCTCTACCGAAATATGCAAGTAAAATATCAACTTATGTAATGTAGAGATGTTTTTTTTAAATTTTTACATCAAAGGATTTGAGTAACGCTCTTATTACCAAGTAATGTAAAGTTTGTATCAGGCTATTTTTTAGAATGGCACAACCAAGGAATAATCTTGCACACCGATTTAAAGAAATTCATATTAAGAATATTTAAAAGGATCGTATATATTAAGAGAGATAATCTTTTTTTCACTATGTTCTTTTTAAGAAGAAAGATGAATCTGCTATGATACTTGTGGTGTGGGACCGGTTTTTGCTAAAGTAAAATGGTCCAATCGTTCATAAAAAAAGAGGACACATTTCGGACATAGTCCGATTCGAACACGTCGCATTCGTGATGCAGTTACACGCCGTTAGTCTCTCGGCTTAAGTCTCACGTGTGTCTCAAAGTCACGGGCGTCGGGCTTAGAACGAGTTTAGACACTTATTGCGCGATACTACAGACAGAAGAAAAAGAAAAAAATACGCGTCTCTGTAATGCAAAAAAGCCTACACAACACTCGTCTTAACGCTTCTCATGCATTTTTCTACTCGATCAATAGGTGATCGGAAATATAAATAGCGATTCCGCAATGTAACCGCGACCCTGATTGAATCAATCGAGTTTAATTTTTATGAATTCTTTATAACTATACAAAAGAAAAATTTGTTTACACACACACACACACACACACACACACACACACACACACACACACACACACACACACACACACACACACACACACACACACACACACACACACACACACACACACACACACACACACACACACACACACACACACACACACACACACACACACACACACACACACACACACACACACACACACACACACACACACACACACACACACACACACATATATATATATATATATATAAATTATTTATTATTTATAACTATGATGAAATATTTTTCCTTTTATTTTATGTACGCGAATATTTTAATTTATTCCAAATTATCATTTTTGGACTTACCAGTTCTGCATTTTCAGTCTGCAATTGCGGCTATCAAGATAATTCCCACGGAAACGCTTGCACCAACCTATAAAAATAAGAAATCGATAAAGTATCATAAATAAACTGATATTCCTACGTGATAGTTTACTGAGTATATGTAAATTACTTCATTATGGGATAATATATTCTATATAAATTATGTGTTATATAAATAATATATAATATAAAATAAAATCAGCGTAATTTTTTAAACTAAATCTTCAAAATTTTGAATAATTAAATTCTGCTAATTGCATATCTCAATTTTTATAAATATCTTCCCACAAATAGTAAATTTACACATATAAGTTAATTTTATACAATTAATTTAAAAATGTCCAGTTGATATTCTAACAAAATTGATATATCGAGATTTATGACTTATAAAAGAGAAAAACAATTTTTTATAAGAATTAACATTAAATTAAAATAAATTATTTAAATTAAATTAATTAATTTCCTAAACTTTTTTATGATTGATTAGTAATAAAATTAATATTATGCTTACAAAAAATGTGTGACAATCGTGGTATTTAAGAAATTATCAATGCAATCGTAAGGAAAAAGTTTATAATAATATGTGCTTTAGTTATTTTCTCGCTTCCTGCTCTACCGAACATGATAGTCATATAATCGACTATCAGAGCTCAGCAATTCACGTAAATAGCTGTATTAAACATCTATAAATAATAATGTACAACGTAACAATATCTATTATAGTGAACGTAAGAAAATGGTATATTCGCGATATAATGGAATATATATATTTATTTTTTCATAAATATCAGAAATAAAAGCCGGAAATTCAAAAAGATATCTAGTTTCAATCAAATCGACTACGATTCACTTGATTCTTGCTAGGAAATGTATTACAGTAATCTTTATAATCGAAGTCTTCGATGTTACGTCAGATCGAACATTGTTTCAGTTATGAACGTCGATTTCTTATGATAAAGAGAAATCCGCCGCGCACAGTTGAAGTTTTCGAATCGACTCAAACAACAAATAACGACTTGCCCGCGCTCTACTCGATCAATAGGTGATCGGAAATATAAATAGCGATTCCGCAATGTAACCGCGACCCTGATTGAATCAATCGAGTTTAATTTTTATGAATTCTTTATAACTATACAAAAGAAAAATTTGTTTACACACACACACACACACACACACACACACACACACACACACATATATATATATATATATATAAATTATATATATATATTCTGATTTATATTTTTGAAAAAATAAATATATATATTTATTTATTTATTTTAAGGTATTTATAATTAATTCAAAAATAATTATAATTTCTAACTATGAATTATAATTGTTGCAATATATTGTTTCTTATTTTTTATATCTTATATAGGGAGCTACTATTTTATCCGCTTTGACGTCTACGTATTCTCCGTGAGATCTATGCCGCATTTATCATCATCCTCGCCGCGGCTCAATTAATAATTCAATGTCACGTTGTAAACATCGTATGCCTAACAATGAATGTAACGTAAGGCAAAAGAAAGGATGCACAAAGGCGCCTAATTTGGCAGAAATCTCTTCGTCATTAACGCTCGCGATTGCAATGCACCTCGTCGATCATTTAACGGCGGCCATTACGCGCTGGTGCATCAATTAACTACATTCGTGCTTCTCCCGTGCATGTTCTCTCTTTCTCCACAAGTGCATGCATATACGCGGATAATAGAGAGAGGGAAAAAAAAAAAGAGAGAGAGAGAGAGAGAGAGAGAAAGGTTTCTGTGTCGAGCGAATCCCCTGGGCAAAACGATGTATGCCCGTTCGGTATATTTATATACTGTATCGATACCGGTGTAAAATTTGCGAGAGCATCTATCACCGATAATCTTCGTGTGTGTATCTCTTGTTTCGTATAACAATTTATTCACGAATTTATTCAGAGATCTCACTCAATTTTTACGATATTTGCATTCTTTCTGTGCAAAAAAAAAAAAATGTACGTCGCCGGCTGGACAAATTTTTCGTGCAATTTTAGAGAGAACTCTTAATCGCGGGATTATGCGGCTTCGAAAAACTCGTATCAATTTTTGTCGATATATTATCAATCTCTGTTGTTTTAGCTCTCCGAAATAATTCGGAATAATTTATTCCTGCTGTAGT
>NW_021848556.1:486192-494730 GCF_003651465.1 Formica exsecta
CCTGCTGTAGTTTAATTGCGAATTAAATTTCGCATCGAACGAACCATTAGCAGCCGCGCAAACTTTTTTCTGCCCCGCTTTCGAGAGATTCGAGTATGCTGCGCCCGATTGCGACGCATTGATCGACATACGCGCCCTGCCCAAGCGAGCTAATGGCTCGCTTGGAAGGTTATTCATATCCACGATTCTCTGAAAACTAGAGCGAAGCCAAGTTTCCGTATCGGCGAATGGCAATTATGTGAGGCCGAAAGAGGTCACCGTCTCATAAAAGGACGCGCGAAGGGGATTGGCGCGATGAGGGTGGACTTAAAAAGTTACCTACACCTAAGATCGTAAAAAAACGGAGTATCGAAGATGACGAGACTTTCGATCGTCGATGGCAAGAGATAAAAAGTAAAGATAAATATGGGTATAGTTTTCTTTCTCGCGTCTTTAAATCTAATGGATGGATATTTGCGTTACGAGGTTCGCATAAATTCACGGGGTATAGCGGAGTCACTTTGCTTATCACCTGCCACCTTCGTGAAACGCTATCCCTTTGATATCGCTTTACACGCTACGCGATTATCAAAGCGGATCGCTTCGCTGTGGGCGTAATGTGTGTATTTTGCTTCACTGCCAACACACTGTCCAATATGAAATCGTCGATAACTGCGATTTGCACATTTCAAATATATAATTCTTGAACAAATAAAACTATTAAAAATAATAATATTTTAAATATCTTTTACGTTGAAATACAATATTTAAAAATCTATTTTTTTTCGCGTGAAAATATAATAGATATGGGAATAGAAAATATATTTGTTTAAGATACAATTGAAAGAGAAACTATATCATAATTAAAATGACAATTGTATGAAAATTAATGGAAATGTTTAATTTAGATATTATTTCGAATTATTAAATTTAACTGACTAATGTCTTTCTTGCAAATTCTTTTGCAATTTTAACGAATTAAGGAGCTCTGAAGATATTTTTCGAGCGACGGATAATTGCACAGTTTGACTTGCTAGAAATCAATATTATTGAGTTTTATTAGTTTCTGCGCATTGGCTATATAGGTAACCTTCCGGCGCGCATAGAGCCGTATTAATGTTAATTGGCAATCATTTCTCGTTGGCGTTTCGCCTCGCGTGCATGCCGAACGATGCATTATCTATGCGCCATATTCTAGAAATAAATATCGCGCACAAGGTAAAACCTCGCAAAACCATATTTGCACTGTCAAACAGGTATAAATCAAAGCCGTATATAATTCAGGTACCTAAGACGCGCTAATATCGAATAATCTCGAGTCTCACATTCTATAGAAGCTATACAAAGATAAATAATCTCGAACGAAAAATCACGCATTACGTTTGTCATCCACATGATTTCCAATTATCTCTTCGAGATAAAAAAAAATTGTGTTTTATTTATATATTTGAGTATCTTATCTTTGACCATGAACACGACCAGGATCGTGAAGCAGGTAGCACTAGATTTACTAAATAGATAGGAGGAGACGCGCGGTGTCAGCTGCGACGTCTCTCTTCGGGAAGAAAAGGCCTGGCCCCCCGGGAGGGGATAACCATGAGAAGAGTCATCCCGCTTGCGTCATCCACCTGCCGCGCGCGGTGCGTCCGGTACCGTTTCAAATGTCCGATGTCCTTCTTCCGGCTCCGTAGAGCGACGATCGTCGACGATGAGCCGATGAGCACGGTGTGATCCCGATAATTGATCCTCTCTCCTCTCTCCTCCCGCGGCCGTTCCGGGAAAGAGCTCGTCGCGGTCGAACGATATTAGATGCGGGTGAGATTAGACATTCTTAATGAATTACGCGGACCAAAGGATCTCATCGGATCCGAGAGACCTCGGAATCTGCGTACCTGCGTCCTGCATACACGTGAGAGGGATATAATTACTCTGTTAGCTGAAGCTGTTGTGAACGAAGTCGTCGGAGCTTCGTGTCGAGAGATCCGGCCGCTCAATGACTCACGGTTTACATAAGGGATACACGTTTTCAGCGGAACGCATCACGAGAGAGGAGTGCGACATAGTCCGTTCAACGTTAAACCTGTAGAAAGAAGCACGTACATAAATGTACAAGGTGTCTAAAGTTTTCTGCGCTTTTTCCCATTGAATCCTAACAACTGACTGTTTGCAATTCTTAGAATAATCATAGTATCCGGATCTCATTTAAATACGCTTTTATATTTCGTTAACACATCAAGTCTGGATAGTATAATTTGATAAAGATAGATATAAAATAAATTATCCAGACTTGATGTGTTAACGAAATATAAAAGCGTATTTAAATGAGATCTGGATACTATGATTCTTTTAACTCCAACTTTTTATTTTATTTTCTCATTTACAGTATAAGTAATGAAAATTACTATCTAAAAATTAATTGTTCTTACAATTCATCTCTCAATTTTTACAAATGATCGTTGTACAACTTATAAATATCTAAGAAGAAAAAATCTATGTATATATAAATATATATGGAATATATGCCCACAAACACACACATGTCAAAAGAACCGCAAGAAATAATTATTTTGTTTCTCGAATAAAAAAAAAAATTATTTTTTATCGAACTGTGTATTGTATCGCTATAAAGATGGAAGGGAGAAATGTAAATATCTGTAATAAAGTGAAAAACGCGCGTTTAAAAGGAGAGAATCAAGGTGGGATCTCTCGCGAAAATCGAGATAGGAAGGTTAACGCGATCGGCGCGAGACGAAGGTGACGTGGTCACGGATTCGCCTAGGCCCTAGGGTTACGCTTGAATTTGCAGCCGGGGCTTTCTAGCACGATCGTGCCGCTTCGGATCCGCGTGTGTTGGTGATGGTTCCATCGGGGCTATTGGCAAATCGAACGGAGTCCGACGCGCGGATAACGCGGTCTCATCGCGTGTATATGTATATGTATTGTATAACGATGGTAGTGTCGGTGAGACGATGGAGGTGGAGAAAGAGGTGGAAGAGGTGAACAACTTTCACGCGACGCCGCGCCGACGACGAGGACGAGCTTCTTCGTATCGGAATGCTACTGCGCCGATGTCGGGGCCGATGAGGGAGGGAGGGAGGCGGCAGAAACTTACGGCCGATGTGCCCCCTTAACCCCTTCGAACCTCTGCGTTTCCTGCGCTCGATCGTCGCAGAGATTTCCTGGATATAGGGTAGATGTAGCTTAATGTGAGGCGAACGACCGCTTAGGAGATATCGTTGAATAAGTGAATTTTTCCGTTCAATAAAGATCTTCTCTAGAAACCAAGAAAATAGAATATTTAAATAATTAAATTAAAACTATAGCAATTAAAACTTATTTGATAATAAATTGGTTCACAATATCAGCAAAAAAAGTCAATCTTTAATTGGCAACAAAATTTTTTGATAATTTTATGTTTAATACAGAAAATGCATGGTTAAATATTTTATACTTTATAGAGAGAGAGAGAGAAAGAGATCACATATAATATATATAATATTATAAAGATAAGGAAATTTTTTAAACCCTGTATTTGTTGCATGCAAAGTTAGATTTTTAAATTTATTTCGCACATATTTTTTCTATCTTTCTTTTATAAAAGGAATAGCGTTATACTCTCTCGGGAAAAAGAAGATTGATGTTGCTTCTCGCGCGAGTTGGAGAGAATGCAATGCGTGCACGCCGCGCGCGTGGTGAACAAGTGCGAAAAAGTAAGAGGCCACGCGCTCGCGCACACGCGTATACACACTCGTCTCTCTTTCTCTCTTCCCCTCTCGATACTCTCTATATATCTTTCGGAGGACTTTCACTTGCCCTCCGCTTTGGCGTACATCGCCGAGCGCTGAGTTTACGAGCACGTGAGGCTACATCCGAGCATCCTCCTCTTCTCTCCGCCTCCGCCTCTTCACCTAGATGAATGCATCGATGCAACGACGGATTCAAACCTACAATATCAAGCTTAAATTATAAAGGAAATAGACCGCCTAAAACAAATAATAATGAAAATATTAAAAAAGTAATTCTTTTAAAACGATATCTCTCTTAAGGCATCGCAGAATTATATTTAGAATTAGAATCTCTACTTTATTAATTAATCTAACGAGATATACATGTTGCAAGGGTTTTTTGTAAATTAATCTTTTCTAAAGTGTCGAAGGAACTAATCTAATCTTTGAAATATAATGATTATAATGAATTTAATAAATATTATTTTATAATAAATGTTATTAATTTTATATACGTATGTGTATATATTTGCAAATGACAGCAATAATTATTTGGTATTGTAATTATTTTTCTTCGATATAATCGCAAAAATTTTCAAATAAACACTCATATAAGGAAAGTCGAATATCGAAGAAATAAAGTACACGTGTACAAAGTATAATACATATTGGAACACGCGTTATAAAATGATAATTAAATTTTTGTCTTGAATTTCATCGCGAATTATGGATCATCTAAAACGGGCTTGGGAGATTTTAGTGACAAGATAAATAAAATGTGCAATTTATTTTGCAATCAATATTTTCTTACTCCATTCATTTTTATTCCTGAACCAATGACCTCCGTTTCTGCGAGATGCAGATTTGACGTCGCGCGGTTTCGTGTTTTCCCTCATCCTCATCCTCCAATCGAAGTGATTAAATCCAGCCAGGATGCTTCTCCGCCTCCTTCTTCTTCTTCTTCCGGCGTTTAAATTCTCGATGTCTGATCCGTCATCATATAAGAGAGGCGAACGAAGCGAGAGGTGAATCCTATACACGCACAGGCGATTATTATATTAGGGATCCTGCGCGTAGCCTCCGGGATCCGCGTTCTTAATTCTTAGTTTTCTTCTATATGAAACTGGACTTCTCTACATCTCGCATGTGCGGTCGAACGGACGGATAGATTAGGGTCTCTTCGCACCCCCGAAGGGACCGAAACAGATGTTCTCGCAAATATAAAATTATAAAAATAGATGAATCTCTTTTAAAGCGCGCGAAATCTCGAGATAACAAGAATAAAACTTTCTGCAATAATCGGGAATGAGCTCTGCTCGATTTAACAAGAAAAACTTTTCGCTTCTTACTAATCGTTATAAAAATTGTTTATATCGCGAATAAATAAAAATTATGATATCTTTTTAGTCACGGAAACATTCTCTACATTTTTATAAGTAATAGAATAAATTCTTTTATATAAAAAATATTGTCAAAATTTGCGACTTTAAAAAGGGATACGTTTCTCTCAATTCTGAAAATTGATAATAATATTGTTAGTAATAGACGCATTTTTAGGGCTTTATTTCTATTCTCTCGCTTCCTTCAAAATCCAAATATACTTGAATTTAAATGCAAAAAATGCGTAAAGAAGCACAACCAAAATACAAACAGATCGAATTGTATTTTACCGTGTATTTATCCGTTAGGATCGCGCTCTCCTTTCTAGAATGCAGATTTTCGTTAGAAATAAAAGCCCGACCGACTGTCCCGCGGACGAGTAATTTCGCCTTAATCGGCGCATTCACGAAGATTAGGTGTATGCTCTAGGATCGTGCGCCCGCGGAGCCTAATGATTAGCCTAATGGGAAATCCGGGTCCGCTCTCTCCCTACGAGAGTAACTTGCGCGGGGTCACGGAGTTAGTCAGGTGAATTCTTCTGTGTTTCAAGTAGACAACCTCCGGATTACTTTGTTCGAGACGGCAGCTTCTCTCGCTACCAGAGCCGAGATTTCACCAGGCCAAAGACACGAGAGAAAGAGAGCGATAGAGAGACGTGTTGTTGTACCTGACGAAATTTAATACCGGAGTTTATACTCGCGGTAAATTATTACTTATCAAACGCTTTGCCCGTTATCTATTAATAGAGATTGGTTAATGGAAAATCTTACGGTCCGTACCTTGCCTAATGAAGAGTTACATAAAGCACTCGCGTTTTCCCACTGCCCACTCGAGCATCGTTGAATTAATCCCGAGTGGGAACGTGCGTCTCTCTGCTGACGATTATTATTATTATTATTATTGTTATTATTTTTCATCCCAGTCGCGCGTGAATCCGCGGGTAATTCAGCTTTCTAATATTTCAACGAAAATGACAGAATGGAAAATCGTGTTCATGCTTTCTCATATCATAATTTCCGGCAGATATATAAAAAAAATATATATATGAGAAATGAATGCACACGAAGAAAACTGCGGCAAAGAAGACCGAAGTATAGATGGAGCGAAGAAATTCGTGCTCCCAGCATTTTCCAGAGAAAATGGCCAGATAGAACTCGTCTCGCTGGCACAACAGCAGCGCAAAAAGGAAAATCGCACCGGGAGAAGAAAGAAAATTGCAGCAGACACAATGAGAGAGTAGGATAAATACGAGCGTCTTTAATGTGCCAGGCAAGAGAGAAAAAGAGAAAGAGAGAGAGACGACGTCACCTGCAATAATCGTTACCTCTGCTGCGCGTTTTAAGCGACGAAGGACGCGCCTTTACGTATCATCGATTTCCACCGTGAGAGGAAAAACCGTGGCCGCGTGGTTCAGCGGAGATCGGAGGATAAAAATCGATTGTCCCTGAGCGATCTCGAATCTCACAGACGTATATATGCGATTTCGCAAGCAGGATTTACAACGCTATGACTAATCCCATGATAAAGTCTACGGGGATACGGGAGGAATATTTCTCGCGCGATTGGAAATTTGCATATAAATATTCATGAAATCGTTTTCGCTTTCGGAAAAGAAATTTCTTTCTCATAAGTATATCGAATGTTTTCTTCCATTATAAAAATTCCGTATGAAAATTCATTCGAAATTAATTATCTATATTCTATTTTTATATCTATTATATAATAAACTTCATCATCAAGTTTTCAAACTGTGAAATTGAATGTGTCCTTTGGAGTAACGCCGAGACATTGTAGTATCACGCGCGGCGTGAAGTCGCAAGGAGGATTGTATGACGAGCGCATATAGTCGCCGTCACAATCGGACGATTATGCTACACGATGAGGAATCGATTGGTTGGCATCGAGAGGCAAAGTCGCGGACAATAACGGCGCTGTCGAAGGTAGAGAATTACGACATGGCGGCGAGTTTCTCACGAGCGCGTCGGCGTCCGGACTCGCTGGAAGTACTCGAGAAGTCTCGGTGTCTGATCACCCGCCGTTTATATAGTCGAGCGAAATTAATATCAATGAAAATAACACAGCGTTTCACATCTGTATAGATTAAATGACGCGAGAAATTGTCTAAATGATTCAAATAATTTGGGGACATCTCGACATGCGGGAGAGATCTTGAGCTTTTATAATTTAGCAATTTGCGGAAACTGAAATCTCAAAAACTTGATAATTCATCGCAAAATTATATTTAAATGGTTTCATTTATTCATATTTTAATTTAATTTTAAAAATTATATTTAAAACAAATATCATACTATTTTGTGATTACATAAGATATCTGAATTTCCCTCAAGAATAATAATTAATATAATAATTTTTTAACAAACCGTGTGCATATCTGTAACCTAATAATCACATTATTTATAACAGTAAAACATATAACAGTAATTACATATATAATGAATTTTTTATAACGTATAATGACCGAGAGAAATCGCAAAATAATTTGATTGCGGTTAATTAAAATCCAAGGTAATGTAATGCCTGATTGTTAAGTTATTTAACGGATCCTGTTAAGGCATCAGTAATCTCGCGTCACCTTCAACCACCGCATCGTCATCGCCGTCATCGCTGTCATCGCTGTCTTGAAGATAATCATTGCGCCCTGGCAACCTCACCGATATGTTCTATGCATACGCGAATCCTTACGTAATCCGGCGACGCGACGATAGTTTATTCATGTAACAGGCATGGCCGATTCCGCAACCAGTTCCGGCGTGCGATGGCCACTCCGTATAGCAATGAGCCGGAGAGACTGGCGAGACACAACTTCAATAATCTTAATCTCCATTGTGTAGTATCGTCTGACAAAGACTTTGATAATAAACAAAATTTCATTGTTTTTAATCTAGTGTCTAATATCGGATAATGATTCCGCGGAGCTGCAATTTTTACATTGCATTCGAGAATATTTTGCGCAACAGGCTGTATATTTTCAGTGACGTAATGTATTTAATATCCCTTATTGATGGTACTCACGGAGATGTTTGGAATCGCGGGATTAATGAATCGTGATAATAAATTGCAGTATATATCGCTAGTAATCCAAGGGATCCGTGAATAACGGTAAATTACGGCAAAAGTGGTCTTTGGAAAAAGAAAGAGGACTTTGAAGAGAGAGAGAGAGAGAGAGAGAGTGGCCGGTCGTTACGAAAAAATCACGGACCGTGTTATCGTCGACCGGGTTCGTTACCGGGGCGCGAGACGCGCAAGAAACGAGTGCACAATTAGAAAGTACAAGGAGGCTCCGATCAAAGAGAATGCGGCGTAACGCAATGCGAGTGGAATTCCGTTCGATTTCCGCGACTGCGAAGAATCATAGCCGCTCGTTCGCGTTTTGTCATCAGCTGCATCAAAACAGGATGAAGCTAAATTTATATCGCGGGGGGGGGGGGGGGGG
>NW_021848556.1:495015-530205 GCF_003651465.1 Formica exsecta
GGGAGAAAAGTCCGCCTTGACAGATAAACAGATCGGAAATATATACCGGCGAAATAATATTGGACCGATTTCTGTGCGAAAGATCCGTCTCGAAGAAAAGCTTTATATATATAGTACCTTATCAGGTACTTTACGTCACTAGAAAATCGCTTGATCCACCTTCGATTGCCGTCGTTGTCGAGAGACGAGCACGGTTCATCGTCGTCCGATAAAGAGAGAGAGAGAGAGGAAACGGAGGGAGAGAGAACGTCATCGTCAAAGCGACGACTATTAATAAATATACCGTCCGACGACGACGGCGGTGATTTCGAACGCTAAGATAGGCTCCCGTTGACGTACACGGAACCTGCAGACTGCTCTCTTGCCGTGCATTCATACACAAGTGCAGGGATACATACACGTACACTTATATACGTATGTGTATATATTTGCAAATGACAGCAATAATTATTTGGTATTGTAATTATTTTTCTTCGATATAATCGCAAAAATTTTCAAATAAACACTCATATAAGGAAAGTCGAATATCGATTCGCACAGGGTGTTTCGATAAAAAAAAACAAAGATAAAAAAATGCGATTATTTCATTGACGAGACCGAGTAATGTTCGACGACGACAACTTCGACCATGTACGACACGAAGCAATTTTTCAGACCGTTGCTTCCGATCGGCGTCGAATTCTGTAACTATACGGTACGGATAATGTTGACGGTGCGGGGTTGACGTTGGTGTTGGTGGTGGTCGATGGTCTCGTGATCGTTGAAGCGTGACGGGATCGCGAAGGGCCCGGTCGCGCAACCCTATCCCTGATCGATGGCGACAGGGTTTGCGACGGTTCGTCGGCCGTGACTGTCCTCCTACCGTAATTCGGCGCTCTCGCCCCGTCGCTTTTCTAAATTGGAAAAATATCACACGCCTCTCCGCCCGACAAAGTCGATTTTATTTCACCAGTCGCGATTCTCAGGACAATTTTCATCGAGGATTCATCCCGTTATCAATATTTCCCGAAGCGAGATCTGATAAATTCCGCTTTCTTCGATACGGAACTTCGATTGATATCAAACGAAAGAAATCCGTACGCTTTCGGAGCAACAAGTCGAATAAAACGAGTAGCCATCCCGTTATATACACATTGACGCTAATAACATCGCGTGAAAAAAAGAGAGACACTCTCTTCGGGTTTCAACTCGAGAGATCCCGCGCGTGACGAAATCACGCTCGCTCATAAATTATGCGAATTTCGCGAGGTAAATCACGATTAAATCGCGGCCAAGTACCAGTCACCTCTCCTGCCAGCGAGGGCGGGAGGAGAAGGGGGACTAGTGAGGACGAGATACAAAGTCGAGGGAATTGGACGGGTAGAGCGTCGTCGTCATCGAGGGACAGGACGAAGGCGTGTAGGAAAGTGTAGGAAGGAGAGGAGATGACAAAGTGTGTGTGTGTGTGTGTGTGTGTGTGTGTGTGGGGAGAAAAGTCCGCCTTGACAGATAAACAGATCGGAAATATATACCGGCGAAATAATATTGGACCGATTTCTGTGCGAAAGATCCGTCTCGAAGAAAAGCTTTATATATATAGTACCTTATCAGGTACTTTACGTCACTAGAAAATCGCTTGATCCACCTTCGATTGCCGTCGTTGTCGAGAGACGAGCACGGTTCATCGTCGTCCGATAAAGAGAGAGAGAGAGAGGAAACGGAGGGAGAGAGAACGTCATCGTCAAAGCGACGACTATTAATAAATATACCGTCCGACGACGACGGCGGTGATTTCGAACGCTAAGATAGGCTCCCGTTGACGTACACGGAACCTGCAGACTGCTCTCTTGCCGTGCATTCATACACAAGTGCAGAGATACATACACGTACACACGCAAATATCTCGTGTGCGGAGATGAGGGAAGAGAGGAAAGGATGCGAGAGAGGATCCGTGCCACTCGGTCATTGGTGAACGTACCGTGCCGTACCGTTTCGTACCGTATATATCCTCTGTCGACGGAGAAGATGCTGCGGTATCTTCCTGATTCGAGATGCATCGCGCGAGAGAAACCTCCGCGCGTGTCGTCGATTAATTAAAGGGGGGAATCTCTTAGAAAGAGCGCGGGGAGATATATTCTCAGTCGTATATTTCTCCGCGAGTTGAAATGGCACGGTAAATATTATCCTCCACGTGCAAATGTAGTTCTAATTTTAATCCCAATTAATACTATATAGATTATAGATGCAAATAATTACAGAATTAGAAAGGTAACATATACATATATTGTCTCCTCATCCGCTTGTTCCCGTATATGAGAGGTGACTCTCTTAAGTTTATAAATAGATTATTGCTCCCCGTTATATCACGAAGGATCAAGAAGATTCATTCCCCCTTATCAACTCGAGATTTACATATAAGAAACAGATAAACGTATACGCATAATTTGTTTTAATTGTCTTATTAATTGTATTAAAATTGAAGTAGAAATATGACATATCGATCTCGAGATGCAGTTTTTATAGTACGATTTAAGCGATGGCAGAACAAGATTTACGCTTTTTAACGAATATTGATAAAGAAATCGGTGAACGCGAGTTTTCTTCGCGAAGACGAGCACGTACGGGAATCTAAAACTTAATAACCGGCTTCTACCCACAAAACTCTATCAAACGAAGTGCGGGAGAGGTAAGAGGAAAATGGACTTTCCTCCTCCTCTTCCCCTCCCCCCTCTCTCTCTCTCTCTCTCTCTCTTTGCGTTCTCGGCGGATGAGGCACGAGAGAGGTCAGAAGGTAGCGAAGTACCACATCTCGTCTCGGGGCTGGTTTCTCGCTTCGGAAAAAGCGGCGAGAGGTCCCGGGAGCCGCGACCTCAGCGATTCCCAACGCGCGGGCGGTCAAGCAGAGAGAGAGAGGGAAACGGGATTAGCGGATGACGCGAACAAGAGCCGCAGATCAATATTCAACGCACGTTAGAAAGAGAGAAATTGCGGATTCTACGCGCTACGTTAATCCGCGTGTATGCGCGCGATTACGTTTTATTGTGTATGCGGGATTGATAATGCGAGTAACTGTAAAAACAGATGAGACAGGGCGCCGCGGGAGAGATGATATCGCGAGGAAAGAGACACGAGGAAGTCGTCAGATGCGTATTATGCACGCGCCGATTGATTCGAGGGATCCAGGCACTAACTCGCAATAACGAGCAGCGTCTCTTCGTCTCCGTTACGTGATATATTCGAAATTCTGTTAAAAGTTGGCGTAAAGTTCCAATCACAATGTTTGAAGAAAATCCCGAGTAGAGGGCGAATTTCGATAAATAGAACAAGATTTTCCGCAAGATCACAGATTTTTCATCTCGTTTCTTTTTTTTTTTGTGTGTGTGTGTGTGTGTGTGTGAGAGATATAGAGGGGGGGAAGGGGACAAACGAAGAATTCCATGGCAATCGTAATGGGTTTGCAGCAGCGGCAACGGCAGCAGCGGTAATACGCCGCTGCAGGTAATAACCATCGCGTATATAACGACACGATGAGTCGTGGGTAGCTCTCGGCCCTCTCATGGGGACTTAGGGGGGTCCCCCTCGACGGCTTTCACGAGGTTCCCCGGTTTCTGCCCGCGCCGATATACGCCGTGTGCCGAATACACACGATACCGCGAATCATCGCTGTAATCCTCTCATAATCATATCGTGGAGGAAAGATGACAAATTGCTAATTTCTCTTAAGCTAATAAAATAAATGACAAGCCGAGAGTCTAATTAATTAGAGATCTTTGATAATAATAAATAATGTTCGTTGTAGAATGACTTCAAATTAGCCAACGGCAGTGGATGATGTAATAAGAAATGTATTTTGGATGCACGCGCGTATGTTTTGTGATATTCCTTTATAAGGAATTATATATATATATAATTACAATATAAATATATACTTTCACTTCCTCTACAAACTGTTATAGTATAGTATAGTATAGCAAGAAACGCATATAATGTATTAATGTTTTTCATTTTTCGCATGGCAATATTTTTCTAAAATGGATAAATAAATATATATAATGACCGAGAAAAAAGATCCATTTTTAACCTTCGTCATTTTAAATACTACGGGTCATCTTACCCACATATGGATGATAAAATTGACAGATTCTTAAAAAATATAAATTAGAAAAATATCTAATTTATTTGTCAATTTATTGATATCTATAGATAGCCGAGAAAATAGACTCTCGCATCATTACAGAAATCAGGAAAAATCGAGTGGTCATTTCACCCTCCTTTCCTCTAACTAATATAATTTCCTTTTTACTTTCATTAATAATCATTTATTTCGAATTGAAAATACGACTGAAATTGTCTACTTTATTCACCGGGACCGAAGCACTGACTGTGGGAAACACTGACAGCTCTTCTGTTACCGCAAAAGAGATAATTGCACGAGGTAATAACTGAGCAAATTCTTGCAAATGGGTTAGTCAGGTATACCCGCTCGTGTACTCAGACTCTCGCACGCGCTTTGACATTCGCAATTAGCAGACGAGGCGACGATCGCGATCAGCGGTATAACAAATATGCCGCGTGTTTTTACATAAGAAAGAGGAGACCACGGGAAGAAAATCAACAACTCGCTGTTAAGATTACACGGGCGTGACAACCAGCTTTACCGCATCGAGTTTCTCTTTCCCCCATAACGTGTATTCACCATCGCGTTTCGCACGCTTTCAAAGAATGGACATTATCTCTTTAAAGCTAGCTTAAAGCATTTCTTTAGAATTTCGATAAACTTGATATAGAAAATCCTGTCTTTTCTCTCCAAAAAAAAGATCCCATTGTTTAAAAAAAAATTCCAGTGAATAAACGTAAAATATGCAATCCTTGATGAATGACAGCTTTTTAATTTCATCGATTAATATTGAATTAAAAAAATATAAATTTCTGTCCAATTCCGTGGAGGAAAGCTCCTTGTCACAAATCAATTTATATTATTATAATATACTATTTCCTCGCATCTGGCACCTCGCGCCGAGGTCAAAAGGTAGCGAAGCGCCGGCGGGCCCGGTGCCCGGTTCTTAACCGCGGTCGTAAAAAGGCTCGCGGAGGCCTCGAGAGCTGACCTCGCGGTGGTTTCCGACGCGTTACAACTTCCCCCCCCCCTCCCCCCTTCTTTTCCATCGTGGGGTACAACGCGAGTCGTTAATGATTCTGCGCAATCTCCCCTCCGCGTAACGATAATCGATTACCGTGTTTGTTTCTTGTCGACAAGTAGAGTGAACTATGATTTTCCATAACGTTCGAGGCTAGCGAAGCGCGACCAGGCTACCACGTACATTTAGACGAGAAAATATGCGCGAGTTGTATATCGTAAAATCTAGAAACTTAATTTCAAAACGGTTCTTTATGGTTTTCAATTTTCAACTTGATACATCTCGATTATTAAATATTGAATTATAATTTTATGGATATGTAATAATATAGTATTATTATATATAATATTTTTAATACATATCATATATAATAAATATATCGGAATGAATTTCTATTCAATTACATAAACTATATTTATATTAAATATATATTCATTTAAATGTGTATAAATTTAATAATATTTCCTAATTAATATACTAATAAAAATATACAAAATTGAAAATTGAGAACCAAAGAGTTTATCATTCTTTTCTTCATATCCACAGTGAAGAAACAAGAGTTTCGATAAATTGTCGTCGCAGATTCTCAGGAAAGGACATTCTCGTAGAGGCAGCATTAACGCGTTGCAGCGTACATTCAGCTCTCACAGAATGTAGGTAAAGCCGGCAGCGCAGCTTGGATGGTAGACCGTTAAGACCCGATCGTTTATAAACGTACGACAGGAAAGGGGGATAGAAGGTGTGCGAAGCGGGGGCGGAGGTGATGGAAATGGAGGAAGGGAAGAGGAGGAGGAGGAGGAGGAGGTGATCCGAGCTGTGTGCATACTTTTGCGAGAAGGTGCGCGCGGAGTTCCAAATGTCAGCGGAGGATCGACTCGCACGGAACGGACGTGTTCTCGTGTGCGAGTGAACGTTACGGCCGCGTTATGCATACGATCGGGAGAGAGAGGGAGAGAGAGAGAGAGAGAGAATGAGATAGGTCTCTCCTTCACCCTCTCTCGGAAAATCCTCCGCGGCCACCTACGCGCGCCGCTCGCCCATAATCATTTTCTAGGAATTACTGTTACGGCTGAGAGGGATCGCCGTAACGGACGAGCGATTGACTGCGAGAGAAGCGTGATTAGAAGCCGTATACACACAATACCTCCAGCGAATCGTATTTTTAATTCGTACCCTTAACGCTCAATCTGTTTTTTTTGTCTCACAAATCAATTTATATTATTATAATATATATTATTCTCTTAGTCTATCTGCATTTTCCGAGAGATTCTGTGCGAATAGCGTCATCGCGAGCATCAGGATTAGCATCATCGACTTCGCATCTCGAAGAGATGACGCCTCCTCGAATCCGGTATGTGATTCTCGCGTAGTTACATAAAGTCGTAACCGGCTTATCGGCCGTGCTATCTCGCGCTGTTCCGCGACGATGCGACTTCCTCCTCGCGACTTCGACTCGTCGACCGGGCCCTTTCTCCCGTTGAGCTTTCCACAAGCGTCAAGCTCTCGCGAGTGCAAACGTTCCACGGACGTATCGCACCGGCGCAATTTTTATCCTGTCCTACCTCCTTGAGCGCAACGACGACGAGGAGCATGGAAATAGCGATGAAAGCGCATTCGAGTGGTATCCTTCTTAAGCATCCCGGGCAATCTATCTCTTTTCACAAACGTCTGTCATCTTAAATAACGAAAGCTTATACCGGATTCAGATCGGAACGAAGATCACTCTCTCGACGGTGCTTCAATCGGGAAGTACTTTCAATATTGAAGAAAATTTCAATTTTATCGCGCGAGAAATTTATCACATTGAAAAAGAGAAGAATTTCTCTCTCTTGTCACGGTGTTTTTTTATATTATCAATTTATCTCGAGCATACTTTTTGCACGATAGATTTTTTTCTCGAATGATTAAAGGAAAATCGGGAGAGAAGACGACACAAAGAGTTCATTTTTTAATGTATCATTATTAATCGTCCACTGTCGTTTGCGTGACATCGTTATATTGACAATTCATCTATATTTACACGTTTCACATAATAATAATATTAATAATATTAATAATAATCGCAATTGTATACTTCTACTACAAATATACAGATGTGCTGCGTGTGTGTCTGTGTATGTATACGCTGTGTTATCTTCTTCTTGTTTTATACAAAAACGAGGGGGATAGAAGTACGCGCCTGGGGGAAAAGTCTTCGCAATCTTCGTCGATATGTCTCGTCGCGAACGAAAGGCCACTATTCAATGGGATGAGAAGGGAGGAGAAGAAAGAAAAGAGGAGGATGGTTTATTTTTTTTCTCGCGGAGATACGTATATCGTTGGTACAAATAAAAAGTAATATGAATTCGGGAAACTAACGAAACATGCTCAATGTTGAAGATCAGGAGATGGAAGAAAAGGTCAAGGAAGCAATAGATCGGGAGAGAGAGGGAGAGAGAGAGAGAGAGAGAGAGAGAGAGAGAAAGAATGAGATAGGTCTCTCCTTCACCCTCTCTCGGAAAATCCTCCGCGGCCACCTACGCGCGCCGCTCGCCCATAATCATTTTCTAGGAATTACTGTTACGGCTGAGAGGGATCGCCGTAACGGACGAGCGATTGACTGCGAGAGAAGCGTGATTAGAAGCCGTATACACACAATACCTCCAGCGAATCGTATTTTTAATTCGTACCCTTAACGCTCAATCTGTTTTTTTTTTGCCGCCTTTGATCTGATCATCCTTCGAGATATAGCGAATAATAAATTTAAGCATGCGATTTCGTACGTAAATATTTTTATACAGTTTATTAGCCAGTTATAGTCGACGGTGACTCGGTTCTTTTTGTGATTAGCGTAATTTTATTCGGCAAAGTGTTACAAGACAGGTCAGTCGAAAAATCACGCTGAGCATTAGAGATATCGCGGAACATATTTGGATATCGAAGAGCGCCCATTCGCGAATATCCGACCGAACGTCGATGGCTCGTCCGTAATTTGAGATCGACGCGATATCGTGGGACAGATCGAGTGTCGCACGGTCCGGCGCGGATTTCCGTTTGTCGATCAAAAACGACGCGCGGACAATCAGCGCGATCAGCCTTAAAAAGGCCCACGAGGTACACGAGAGGCGATTTGCGCGAGCGACCGTCGACGATAATGGACCGGATCGTCGATTCGTACATCGTCTGCCACCTGCGTACATACACACACATATATAAAGAGAAAGAGAGGGAGAGAGATTGGCCGGTACTATAGTCGAATCGTGGGAATCGTCGGATTACATCCGCCCAATTAATTTTTTCGCCGGTACCGACCCTACGGTTTCGCATGGCGTTTCCGAACCGAGGGCGGAGAGGAGAGAGAAAGAGGTGGCTGCTGCTGCTGCTCCCGTTTTTTTTTTTTACGCATGCTCGTTTAGCTCGCTACAAGATAATACCGGGATGCATCTCGTAACGCGATGCAGTTTCTTCCACAGAACGCGTGGATATGTATATGTGTGGACCTTACGTGTGTGCCCGCCAACGATTAGGCGGAGGAAATCACCGTTGCACGACTAATAAGACTATTCGCGGCTGTAGACGCGGTCCCTAAAAAGCGAAAGTTTAAATTGGCGGTAACTGAGTGAATTTTTTTCGATATTCCCCGCTATTATATCAAATCGAGTACGAAATTTTCGTAAAAATCTACGATATTTTTCATTGAAAAAAATTTGTCATCCATCCATCTTCCATCTATTATCGAGTGTGAATTGATAATATGAAATCCCTGTTCAAAAATGTGAACGGGAAAATACCGATATACTGCAAATATATTAAAAAAATATTTATATTACTATATACTTTTTTAATCGTATTAATAATTCTTTATAAATAATTTTTTATTTTATACTTTATAATGGGATGAGAAGGGAGGAGAAGAAAGAAAAGAGGAGGATGGTTTATTTTTTTTCTCGCGGAGATACGTATATCGTTGGTACAAATAAAAAGTAATATGAATTCGGGAAACTAACGAAACATGCTCAATGTTGAAGATCAGGAGATGGAAGAAAAGGTCAAGGAAGCAATAGACGGAAATATCGCGGAGGGGAATAATGGAGACCGTTCAACGATAGAACGAGACGTATCGAATCGTCCGAAGTCTAAGTACAAAAAAAAATTACAGCTCTCTTTTACACAAATTGTAATTCGTACAATATAATTTCGCATTTATACGCATGCGCTTCTCATTAATCCGGAGTCTGTACGCGCGCGACCGCAGTTAAGGAAAATCGACGGAAAGAGGGAAAAATTGAGAGGTGAAAGCCGGATGGATGACGTATACGTCTTTTTCTTTTTGCGCCTCCGCGCGCGAACAAGACCCGGAAATAAGCCTGACTTAGTCGATACTTGCATTTCGTTTATTTAATTATCATTATCTCGTAACAGGAACATCATCGAATCTTTGTTCGCTACAACTCTTTCTCTCTCTCTCTCTCTCTCTCTTATCGTACACATCACGCACACGCGTTTCTAACGCGTTAATATCGTCATCACTATTATCGTCGGCGCGCTAATCGCCGCTTATTAATTTTTTTTTTACGCCGTGTAAAATCGTCGCAATCGCAATCAGCAGTCATAAATAAATAATTATCAACCGTGCGACCAACAACACGCAATACAATCGTCACTTATCTATCGCATGTTCGCGCGCGAAGTCAGCGAGCCGAAATAAGCGCGGACGGCGTGAAAATGACGGAGAGTTTTCACGAAAGCCGAATCGTGATATTCCCGAGGAGGAGGGAGGAGGGGTTTGCCATTTTTCTTTTTTTGTCCCTTCCCTTTCCTTCGCGCGGACCGAGGTTGATTTCTCGCGAATTCGTCCGTCCGGCGCGAATGATCGCGAATGGAAGACGGCCGAATTCGCGAAACTTTAACTTTGATCTTAGTTCGACCGATACCTCCGCACTTTCCAGAACTACATCCGGAAAGGGACAACGGTAGAGTTTGAAAGATGAAATCTGAAAGACATCTGTAAAATTAACACATCTTCTTTCTAAAGAAATCTTAATTTTTTTCAGATTCTTGAGATGTCTCTACAAAGTGTTTGCGTCGTCCGAGAAAAAATAGGTCGCACTATGATCAGATGTGGATGGAAAAAGATCGGTCGATTCGATGTTCCTTCGTGTGACGATGATCAGTTTCTCCCCTCCCTCCCCTCCTTCGGTTTTCCCCTCGAAACACCCCTCGCTGATTTCGGCGCCGAATCGCTTCGGAACGAATCGTATCATCGTCGAAACGCCGTTGTCGACGACGTCGGGTCTCTATTTCTCACTGTTCATTTTTTACGTATATATATATATATATATTTATTTTTTATTTATATTTGCATAATTTATACACATGTCTATTCATTTGTCTGTTCAGCCGTACGTAGCGCGAATCTTTCATTAAATGTCGTGTCTGTATAGAGAATGATTGGAAGATATTTTGTAAGAAATAGATTACGTTTCTTGATATATGAGGAAAATACCCGCGCGCAATTTTTTCGGTATTTTTTCAGACCAGCGGACAAACCACTAGTCTCTTCTTCATCCTCATGTGTAACAGTTTTATGTAGTTCGATGAAAATATACCAAAGGCTCGCGGGCTTTCCTTCCTGTAGAATTTTTGATATTATTTTTGTGTTTTTTCTCTTTGCTATAAAATTCCTCGCATTCATTAAGAATTAGAAAATTACCCATCGACCGGCGCGATTAAAATGTTATTTCCGGATTAAAGGATCATCTTTCGTCCTTTTTCGTTCAAGTTGAAGAAAATTGTGGAAAACAGATATTCGAAGGACCTATGCTCGAGTCACTCGACCAATTGGGGTTGTCGCCGAAACAGAGAAACCCAAAAAGTCGAGCAAACGTTTTTCTTCTAGCCAATTTTTCGTCAAACTCGAATTGGTCGTCAATGTCCTAAATTCCGAAAATCTATTTCGCGCCGTGCAACGAGAAAAAGGAATGCAATTGACCGTCGGTTGAACTCTCTCGTTCGCAACTACGTATACACACGAACACGATATACATGCACTCTTTCTCTCTCTCTATATCTCTCTCACTTCTTTTTCACCTCACTCTCTCACACGCACACATAATCACTCGCTATCGCACTCTCGCTCTGATCGGCAGCCGAGAGCTCGGTCACGCAAATTTGAAAAAAAAAGAAAAACTAATACCGGGAACAATGATAATGCGATACGAGTTGTAATAATATTAATAATAATAATAATAGCAATCGTGATAATACAACATAAGTAAATAACAATAATAATAAATTAGTTCTGTACAGAGTTTCGCGTTCGAGCATGATATAATATTAATACCTAAGAAATCGGGTCGGCGGCCGTCGAGGAAACCGGCCGACCCCCACAGCATCGCGTTAATTCTTCTTCTCTCCATCGTCTCTCGATCGAATGTCTTTGTCGCCAGTCTATCATTCTTTTTGTTCCGGTGAAACAACAGGGTGAAATAACGGGACGAAACACACTCGTCGCCGGAGGCGCCGATCACGGATGCGCGACGTTCTTTTCGCTCGCAAAGGTGAATTGTGATCAAAAATAAAAAAAGAAAAAAAAAGATAGAAAAAGAAAGAAACAAACGTTCACAAGCATCCGCGAGACGAAGGCGTCGCGGCGGCGCCGTCCAAGAAAATCGAACGAGAAATCGAACAGGATGGTCCATCAATTCACGCACACGCACTGGCTCTATATCCCTCTTACATTCTTTCACCCTCTTTCTCTATCACTCTAAATGAAGTCTACTATATATGTCCGGTGTCCGGAGAACACTACTACACCTCTGTCGCGAGCGTCGCCGCCAGCGCGGCGTCGTGCCTGTAATGATCGTCTATCACATACACACCGCAACTGCTATTGTCCGTGGCACCACTACTACCACTACCACCACCGCTTCCCGGTGGACCGCTACTACCACCAGCGACGACGGTGATGCCGCCGATGGTTTCCGATATCGTCGTTGGCCTCTTCATAAGCGCGGCCTCCGCAGCGCTGCAACAACTGTCCGTTGCGTTGCCAGCAGCAAACACGGATGACCTCTTGGCGCTCTCTAGGACCCCGATGCCGAGGCCCAGGCCAAGACAATCCTTCTCCTTCTGGTAGAGATGAGCGGACGCCCGATGGGCGGCTGCCTCCGTGTTCAGCTGCTTCATTGTCCTCGTCGTCCGGCCGTCCTGCAGCACTGGCTCCGGCTTGTAGCCCGAGCACGAGCTGTCAAGCGTCACGTCAGTCTGAAATGATGAATCCAGATCGTCCTGCCGCACCGTCGACGCGACGTTGTTCACGCTCTTGCTCGCCGTCCAGGTGTTCTTGATCATGTGTGCATCGCCCGCGCCCAAGGCGCAGACACTACCGCTGCCAGTGCCGATCAAGCCGCTACTGGCGCTGCCAAGAAGACCGCCGACGCTGCCGAGACCGTTGCAGAGACCGCTAGTGACACCGCCGCCACTACCACCGACGCCACCGACGCCAATGGTGCTGGCACTACGTTTGCTCATACTACTGTGCACCGCGTTTCTCTCATTCTGCAGTCTCGCTTCCTCGTCGGCCTTTGCCTGTTCCCGTTTCTGTCGTCTCTTCATGCACATCACTGCGACTGCGGCGAGCAGTGCAAAGGCTGGGACCGCCGTGGAGACGGTCGCGATTATCACCACGTGTTCCGTAGGCAAACTGGCATCCCTAGAGGCAACGTGCTTGGACAGATTGCCGGGCCAGTGACTCGAAGACGGTTCACCCGGCGGCGCTTTCGCCAGCCCGGCGTTCAAGATCGTAGATGCGGATGGTAGAACGGCCGGTCGTCCTTTGGCGGCGCCCGCTTTATCGCCGCAGGTGTCACCGTACCAACCGTTCGGGCATTCGCATAGGAAACCGTTGACGCGGTTCCGGCACGTGCCGCCGTTTTGGCACGGCGCACTCCGGCACTCGTCCACATCCACGCTGCAGTCCTTGCCGGTGAAGCCGGGCTTGCACGAGCAACGATAATCATTGATTCCGGAAATACATCTGCCACCGTTCGCGCATGGCTTCGCTAGGCAGTAGTCCACCTTATCCTGGCAGAGCCGGCCGACATAACCCGGCACGCATTGACAACGGAAGCTGTTCACCTGGTCCACGCAGGTGCCGCCGTTCAGGCACGGATCGCCCTGACAATCGTCCACGTTGATCTCACAGTGCTCGCCGGTGAAGCCAGCTGGGCAGGTACATCGATAACCATTGACGTAATCCGTGCAGGTACCATTGTTCACGCAGGGATTCGGCTTGCACTCGTTGACCTGCGTCTCGCAGTCGGCACCGATGTAACCAGGCGGGCAACGACATACGTAACCGCGTACAGAGTCGTCCTCGCAAGTGGCACCGTGTTGACAGGGCGAGTCCCGACAAGATTTCGTCGACGTCTCGCAGTGTCGGCCACGCCAACCGGGCGGACAGGTGCAACGGTAGTCGCGATGATATTGCTGTTGCTTGGCGGATGACGACTCGGTGCCGTTGACGTAGCCGCTGCCTAAGGACGATTCCAGCATCGAGCAGGTACCGCCGTTCAGGCAGGGCTTCGAGTGACAATCGAAGAGCGGTGGGCACTCGCTGCCGGTGAAACCTGACGGGCACGAGCAGGTGTACAGGCCTTGGCCGGTGTTGAAGCAGGTGCCGCCGTTCATGCACGGCTTATGATTCGTGCAATAGTTGAGATCCTGGTTGCAGAACAGTCCGCCCCAGCCCTCGTCGCACGCGCACTCCCAGGGTTTTTGGCAGCTACCGTGAAGACAGCCTGGGTATCGGACGCACTGATTACACAGCGAACCCTTCCAGCCGTTGTGACATCTGCAACAAAACGCGATGTGGCTCTTTAGTAACGCTCGGATGCTTACGTAGAGGGAATAAGAAATAAATCAAAAAGCTGACGCGTATCATATCTATCTACAATCAGTAAGGTAAATGGATGACGGAGGTATGTCACGTTTTTGCGAAAAGGCTGAATCATCCTCTCACGAAGATAAATCATTCTCTCCTAACTGTACATAACATCGAGCCTGTCCGGGATAAGGATTTAGTGAAGTTGTCGCGCGGATGGATGATCCATCGCGACGTTGGTATTGCTGAATTGGGTTAGGCTATTAGCCATGTCACGTTGTTGTGACGGAGATCCGTGAAGTGAAGCTGGATCTCCGTACTTCAATACTTCAGAATTCCTACTCTTCTCCCCACGTCCCCTATTCTCTGTCGGTCACGAGGAAAGTTTCACCGATGACGGACAGAAAGCAGTCACGGGCAGAAGAAGAAGAGGGTCGACGAAATCCCGGTGCATGAGGAAGACTCTCGCGAGGGGAAGGAGGCGCGAAGCAGGGAGACAGAGGTCGGCGACGAGCATCGAAAGATGCGCGCGAACGTGTACGATACACACACGACAAGAAGACAAGCGGGGACAGGATGACTGGAGAGACTTCTCGACATCGAGCCGAAGAAAGAAAAGATTCGCGCTCCGCACACGAAGAGAGAGAAAGCATCATGTAGCGACAGAGAAAATATCTTAAAGGTGGATAAAGAGAAAGGGAGAAAGAGAGAAAGGGAGAAAGAGAGAAAGGGAGAAAGAGAGAAAGAGAGAAAGAGAAAGAAATGAAGCGCCGAGAAGGAAGAATGAAGAGGGTGATGCCAGGAGATGAGAAGGATATCGCCGGTCGGCCATTACATGCGGGGGTTATGCTTTACGAAGAACGAAGGGAAAAGAGAGAAAGATAGTGAAAGAAGAGAAATATCTTAAAGGTGGATAAAGAGAAAGGGAGAAAGAGAAAGAAATGAAGCGCCGAGAAGGAAGAATGAAGAGGGTGATGCCAGGAGATGAGAAGGATATCGCCGGTCGGCCATTACATGCGGGGGTTATGCTTTACGAAGAACGAAGGGAAAAGAGAGAAAGATAGTGAAAGAAGATGGAACGAGAAACGGAATGAAAAGAGGATGCTATATGTGTGCGTCATACACATACACACACATATAGAGTTACAGAGAAACAGCTTCACCGTGAGCGCAGAGTGCACACGAGAAAGAAGGAGGGGTATAGAAGGGGGACCCAAGGTGGCGCGAGCGGGAAGAATCAGCCGCCAAAGGATGAGGGAAGGGGCCTGGGATGCGAGAGAGTGAGAGGGACGATAGTGCGGAGGACAACTTCGCGAAAGGGATAGAGAGAGAGAGGAAAAGACGCGGGACCGACGGCACGGAGAGAGGGGAGGGAAGACCAAGAGAAGAGAAGGAGATAGAATTCTGACGGAGAGGTGGGGGATGAGTTGTCGAGTAGTGTGTTCCCACGGTTCGAGCCTCGGCACAGCCGTTCAGTATGCGGGTCAAGGAAAGGTTACGCTCCTCTATGTGTGTGTGCGTGCGCGCGCGCTCGCGATGCCCACTCTACTACTCGCACATGTCGCTATACGATCGTTCTCTCTCTCTTTGTCGTCGCGGCTCTATCGCAGTTGGAGAGAAAAAGAGAGTAAGAGGATGAAGGTATGGCGAAGAGAGAGGCAGGTAGAGAAAGATGAACGGAGAACCAAGAAGACGAGACGGCGGGGGGAGGGAAACTGCAGCCGTCGCATAACTATACTATTAAAACCCTACGTATACGAGAAGGAAGAAAGATGGAGAAAACGCGAGCGCCGCAATCTGAGACGAATAAGATAGAGAGAGAGAGAAAAAAAAAGAGTGAGAAAGGTTGCAAGAAGATAGGATAGTAGCGGCGAAGGAAGGGGCGGTGAAAAAGGGGACGAAGGGGGTTTTGAATGCCGACACCGAATTGTGCCGCTCCTCCAAAGAGAGGAAGATGAAGGAGGTAACATCTACTACTTCTGTTTCTGCTGTTACGCCGACAGAAACAGAATCGCGACTATGCCATAATTACCGCTGGGAGATAGGTCATGCACCGACGAACGAGGGGGAGGGGAAGGGATGCTGCGGAGGACCGGCTTCGCTCCTCCGGTCGGCCGTTATGGAAATTCCGCGCGCGCGATATACGCGAGGGCTCGGTTAAATGTCTCTCTCGCTGGACAAGACGAGAGAGGACGAGATCTCTCTCTCTCTCTCATCTTTTTCCCTTCCTCCGTTTTCCTCTTCTCTCCTCTCGTCGTGCCGTCGAGGATACCGCGCCAGAGATTCGAGACGCGAGTGCGTTCTTTGACCTTTGTATTATTACGCGGTCGGGATTTAAACGGAATGCCAAAACGATACATCGAGAAATCCCCGAAGATTCGAGATTATATTTCTCGGATGAAAAATATTTGTGTTTATGTATCATTGAAATACGTACAGAAAACATAAAATAACGTAAAGATTCATAAAACTGGGAATGTTTTTTTTTTTTATTAATTTAATAAAAATAAAAATATATCTAAACATGACAGGTATTTTATATTTTTATCTTGTTTTTTTTCTTTTCACAACGATATCGTTCGATACTCTCGCATCAAGAGGCGAGATCGTACATCGTCGTTGCATCGTCATCGGTATTCGCAACCGCCACACGCACGCACGACTCCGAAATTTCAATGGGGGACGATGGCCGCGATTCGTTCGCGAGCGCGGGAGCCCACGATATTCCCGAGGCCTATCGTCTCAAAAAAAAAAAAAGAGAGAGAGAGAGAGGAACGATCGTTATCATCCTTTCCGAGTATATACGCGAATATACGCCGCGCGACTGAAAACGAGCGTATCATAATTCCATTCCCGCAATCTACGTAATTATCTATCGATCGAGGTGACGTGCGTTAGCTATTGTCCCGTACATGTGTGGAGTGCGATCAAGGTTAACACGCCGATCAAATTCCGTTACACCCCGTGTAATGAAATTTTTATTCATCGGCTTTCGAAAGAATCGAGAGTCTCGAGGCTACGTAAAATCGACCGATAATGGAGGTAACACATTTATCTGACAAAAAGATGATATTTAGCCCAATATATGTATAATTACCAATGTTATTACTTTATAATTATTTTTTTTTAAACTATAACAGAGTTAAGGGAAAATTTGTAAAATTAAAGTCACATTATATGTAGAGAGAAGAAACTATGAAAGTTTTTTCTGAATAAAGATCTAAAGATCAGCTTTTATGGTATGATTTATTTACATATTACGATTCTTCTATATTCTGCTATAAAGTATTAAAGCAAAATCATCATCATCATTATCAGTGGTTTATGTGAAATATATCTCCATTATTTTAACGTATCGTGACGTAAAGTAAGGAACACATCGCGAAGGAATTTTGCTGCAGTTTACTCATTTACTTCTCCGCAAGAATGCGGGAAAATATTCGTGACGTATAATAATAATGAAATATTTATTAATTGATTTTTCAAAAAGTACCGAGGAAACTAAAATTGGTTCCGCGAATCTCGCTGCATTCTCAGATTGAGTCATTCGGCATTCTCGAATGCAGGCACGCATAGTCCGCATAGTGCGTTCGCCGCCGCGAGAAACTCTCGATATTCATGCCGGAGAACTCGCGGCGACGAGGCACATTTCGCGGTGCGGGAAAATCTACAGTCGTTCCTCCTTTCACAATCGTGCACCTTCGAACCTCGCGATGACGCGACGGCACCGATTTCAATGGAGGGAACGGCTCTCGAGAAGCGAACATTACAAAGAGAACGAGAAAGATATTAAAAATGAAACTCTATTTAAAGAGAATTTCTAAATATTAAATCTCGCGAAGAAAAAAATTGAACGAATTATCGTTTTGATAAAGTTAACGGTGAAGGTTTGACAAAAAGTCACGTGAATTTATATAAAAAGATTGGGACATCCTGTACGCATATACTATATTTATATTTTATACTATTATACGTATATTTATATAATCTAATTTTCCTTATAAAAAATTTAAAAAATTCCAGAGGAGGGAGGTCGATGAGGAAATAATTGAAAAATTATGCGAGAACAAAACCGACTATGGATGAGATACGATTGGCGAACCCGTGGCTGCGACTAACGGGACAATTAACCCCGGTCGTAGAGTAATTAGATGATCGAGTTAACTCCAAACCCTCGGGTTAACGCTGTCCAGGCCGAGATTATGTCGGCGAGAAATGCGTGACATTCGCGATGCATCAGTGAATAAGTCGAGTCATCGTATTATTTAACTGCGCTTCTGCATTCTGCACAATCGTATTCTCGCAGTAGAAATAAGCTTTAATATTTTATATGAATTTTGAACATTTTTTGCGAAAAGTTAATTACACGGGTCTCTTCAAATATTTTTTTATAAAAAATTTTGCGACTTAAAAGAGCTATCTGTGATGGAAATTAAAAATTTTAAAAACATTGTTATATATGAATGCAATGTATGTATATCTGCTGAAGGAAGGGAAGAAGATTAGACCGGAGTTATGCGAACAATTTTCATCGCGAAAACGGAAACTATCGACGTCGAGAATCCCGGAATTTTGCCAAACGGTGGATTAAATCGGAAGGTTCAACGGCACGTCGGGCGGCGAGAGACAAAGACGGGAAAAATGGAGAGAAGAGAGAGAAGAAAGAGAAAAAAAGACAGAGAGAGCGAGAGAAGAAAGAGAAAGGAGAGAGTGTTAACCCGGGGAGGAAGAAAGGGCAGGAACGATTGGCACCTCGGAAACTGCCTCGTTAAAACGGGAAGGAGCCGGGAAGCTTCGAATTCCGTTTCGACCATCCTTTCCGTCCGTGCACGTACTCGTAAAAGCGTTACGAAAAAAAAAAAAAAAAATGCATAAAATAATATACAATACATACATACTCACACGGGTGCGCGGACTTATAAATGCCGTCGCGAATGCGCGGCGTCGTAACAGGACCCTCACCTTCCTAAGGAGATGCGCGACGCGTATCTCTAGGTTTTAAATTAGCAGTAACATGTTATACCGGCATGCCGTGGAATTATTAATTAAAATTGTTGACTCGAAATTATTTAACAAAACAGGATTTTAATACTTATCCGTGCTTTTCGTGCCTCTTGTCGATATAAAATGCGTAATAGATTTATAGCATTTTAAAAGGAAAATAAATTTGTTAAACCGATAAACTACCGGCAGCTCGTTTCCTCACAAAAAGAGAAAAAAATCGATTCACAAACTTACGAAATTTTAAGAATACATAATAATAACGAAAAGAGACGGAAATAAAAATTTTTACAGACAAGAATTACATTTTTGAATTGATTTATTTTTAATTTAGCTATTAGCATTATTACATTATAAACAATCTAAATAATTAATAAATAATTTATCAAGATACTCTATGTATATTTTCAAAGTTTCGTAATTTCTTGATCAGGGACGGAACAGGGTGTGTTTTTCCTGTCGGTCAAAATTCTAACATATCTCGCGGGAGAATAGAATAATTCCGGAATATGTATTCTTTGCGTAGCTACACGCGTTACCGGTAACGTGACGTGGATCTACTGTGGTTGCTACAGCCGACCCGTGTGCTTTTTTCGGAACCGCGTCGAACGATAATTTACGATAGGTATGCGCGTAATTATTATCGCGCTTACATGCATACGCCGCGCCGGTGCATACAGAAGAGTGGATGCACCGTGTCGGGGCCCAGGAATTTAGTCGGCGATTGTATGAGGCAGCGCAACGTACACAGATAAACACACACACACACACACACACACGCACACACGCACGCATACGTGCGTGCGCAAGTATTAAGTATACATATATATGTATATCTATATATACTCACATGCATTCGTTGGGTCGATTGCAGTGTCCGTGCTGTTCGTCGCATCCGGGCAGGCAGCGGGCTGAAATGAGTAAGAAAAAATCCAAGAGGTTAAGGCAACTCTCGGCGAGAGGTCGATCGCGTCCCTCACGACTGCACGAGCGAGCGGTGCATACGGTACGTGTATGTAGGTACGTCCGATGCATGCATATCACGCGTACGATAGTAGTCCGTCTGCTCTTATATGTATATTTGGGGATGTAAAATATTTGGATGAAATATACAACAAATGTTAAGTGTTGTTATAATAAAAAATATTCCACATTTTATTATTTTATTAATTCTTTAGTGTATAAAATATTATGGCCTAATGAAAAATATAGAATAAATGTTAAAATATTTTAAATATTTGAGAAGAAGAACTGTTTATTTTATTTCTATGAAATTCCATATTTCTCTATCTTTACACATTTCTACGTTTCTACTTTTACTTTTCTCAAGCTAATAAGTTTTGTGGATACTCATTTCTTTTATCTGCAAGTGCCAGTGATAATAATAATTAATATCGAGAACGCGTTAATACAGGAAATGGGATTAACACACTGGTGATGGTACCCTGGTAACGATGGACGCGTATTCCATTTCCTTATCGGACAAGTAAACCGCGAACGAACGACTCGGTCGAATTCAAGGGGCGCGTACGACAACCAACGAGAGATTCCTCTCTGCCTCTACCACCTTTTCTTCGTATCGTTGGCGGAGAAGAGGAAAAGGGAAGAAGGTTCTTATTCTTCTCTTCTCCTGAGGTGAGGGGAGGAGTGTGAGAGGAACGAGTGACTAAACAAATCTCGTAAGCCGCGACAAATCTTGCCCCTCGAGGATTATTTACGGCCGATTCGCGACCGCGCGATTTTTCGAGATAAAACCACGCGAGGTGGGCTATAAATTCCACCCGGGTCTTTCGCCCTCTCTCTCCCGCGGAATCTTCGAAGTCGGCCAGAGTCGTTCCGAAGAGCCGAGAAGAAGACGTCGAGAGACGTCCTCTCGCGCGTTTTATCCGATGCGATATTTGAATGATCGCGTTCCGTAAAAATCAAGCGTTCATCAATTTAAAAAGGACCTGACAAGATATCGATTCATAAATTCATGACATAACATTTTTCCGAACTCTCGATCAAATAACACACACACACACACGCACACACGCACGCATACGTGCGTGCGCAAGTATTAAGTATACATATATATGTATATCTATATATACTCACATGCATTCGTTGGGTCGATTGCAGTGTCCGTGCTGTTCGTCGCATCCGGGCAGGCAGCGGGCTGAAATGAGTAAGAAAAAATCCAAGAGGTTAAGGCAACTCTCGGCGAGAGGTCGATCGCGTCCCTCACGACTGCACGAGCGAGCGGTGCATACGGTACGTGTATGTAGGTACGTCCGATGCATGCATATCACGCGTACGATAGTAGTCCGTCTGCTCTTATATGTATATTTGGGGATGTAAAATATTTGGATGAAATATACAACAAATGTTAAGTGTTGTTATAATAAAAAATATTCCACATTTTATTATTTTATTAATTCTTTAGTGTATAAAATATTATGGCCTAATGAAAAATATAGAATAAATGTTAAAATATTTTAAATATTTGAGAAGAAGAACTGTTTATTTTATTTCTATGAAATTCCATATTTCTCTATCTTTACACATTTCTACGTTTCTACTTTTACTTTTCTCAAGCTAATAAGTTTTGTGGATACTCATTTCTTTTATCTGCAAGTGCCAGTGATAATAATAATTAATATCGAGAACGCGTTAATACAGGAAATGGGATTAACACACTGGTGATGGTACCCTGGTAACGATGGACGCGTATTCCATTTCCTTATCGGACAAGTAAACCGCGAACGAACGACTCGGTCGAATTCAAGGGGCGCGTACGACAACCTTTCCCTTCCCCCTGGACTTCCCTCCGGATGCGGGCCACTTAAAAACGAGGAGAGTGACGCCACGTGCGACGCGAAACATTTACCACTGTTGGTCTCGGTATAAACCGTGTCGATTATAGTTTTCTCTGTCGTATACGCGAACGGGAAAACCGCCGATGGCTATCGGCCAACTGCCGAGTTCGCGGATATTTGCGGACCGGGACTGGATAACGCAAGAGACACACGTGACAAAATTTCATTACCTCCACCATCTATCGAAACACGTGCAAGCATGCGAGGAATCCTCCGTCCGGATTTCTTCCTCGTAACTTGCCTCCTCCATCGAATGTACGATAATCGACTACGATTCTCATAGAATTCTCTTAAGAACACCGGACAAAATTTACATTCACGGTTATATATAATATCGATACGTCGCGCGAAAGCTTAACAGAACAGTGCTATCGTTCGTGTTAACGTAACGTTACCACTCATTACAGAATGTAATTAAACTTTGCCAGTCTAGCTCGTAAAAGTAACAATCTCGCAGGGGAGAAAGAAGGATACCGGTGAATGAAGGGGTTGAGAGGACGGCGGGGCAGTTCAACATTTCCGACGGGGTTCTGCACAGGGCCGGCGAGCAGGCCCCCGGCGACCAGGGCCCCGTGACCTTGGCACCGAGCGCAACGGCCCGACTCGCCACGGCCGGACGGACTTTGGTGCGGCTCGGCATCGCCGCGCGCTAAGGAGTATGGTATTTATAGAGCGTAGAACGAACGAAAGAAAGAAAGAGAGAGAGAGAGGATACGGCGGCCCCCCTTGGTCCCGCCGTCAGGGTCTCATCTCCTGAGAGTCGTTCCGAAGAGCCGAGAAGAAGACGTCGAGAGACATCCTCTCGCGCGTTTTATCCGATGCGATATTTGAATGATCGCGTTCCGTAAAAATCAAGCGTTCATCAATTTAAAAAGGACCTGACAAGATATCGATTCATAAATTCATGACATAACATTTTTCCGAACTCTCGATCAAATAAATTGATGTGAATTACATTTTGAGAAACATTGCAAACGGTTATTAGGTCAGACTGGTAACGAGATGCAAAATGCAATATAATAATTTTCATTTTAACAATTGTAAATTTCACCACTGATTGAAAACATTAATTAGCTCGTTTGAAGTATTAACTAGCTTGTTTTCATTTTCGTGTAATCAAATCGACCTAATTAAATATCCGTCGATTATATATTCTGCTGCACACGTTAGTCATTATTACTTTATCAAAATTGTTGATTAAATCGCACAACTATTTTGAAATTTACGAGAGAACTTTAAAAAAGCAATTGCAAATAAACGTGAGTAAAATATATTACATGGTATATTAACAATGCAGACAGATTGTGAAGCTCATCGATTTCCCTTTAAATGCCTGACCTCGGGCAGATAAAGTGAAAGAAAAAGAACGACGGAGAGAGAAAAATTACACATGTAGTCACAGTCGGTGTCGTACCCCACGAAATTCCCCCGGTTCCGCAACGTACTTATTGATTTTCTATCCCCGACCAACCGATTTCCCTTTGCCGAAACGGTCACGAGGCCCCCGATGATAAAAAAAAAAAAAAAAAAACAGGGCACCGTCCATCTATCTCCCTTCTAACTACCTTCCTCTATCTCTCTCTCTCTCTCTCTTCGCGTTATAAGAATAGTTTTTGCAGTTTCTCGGCCACTTGATACCTGCTACATTGTATACCGGTACCTAACAAGTTAGAGTTTGAATACGAGCTATTTGAATTTAGTCAAATCTAGCGAGTCGAGATAGTTACAAGTTAGAAAATAAAATAGAATTCCGCGTAAAAGTTAAAGAATTCTCTGAATTTTTGAACTTCTGAAATCACTTCTAAGAGGATTGTAAGAATTATAGTCTTTTCACGACCGGAAGTCGCAGCTATTGTTAAATGTTAAACGAAGATGCGGTCGAATGACGCATCCTTAGAAGTTAGAGCTGTTATTCTATTATTAATGCCTTTTTTTTGTTAAACCTTGACAGATTTCGGCGTGATTATTTTCCGAATTGAACAGCTATAATCGGGCTATGAAAGAAAGAAGGATGGGTAGATAAGTAGGTAGGTAGGTAGGTAGGTAGAAAATTCGGCCAGGTAGATGAATAAAATAAAAAGAGAGAGAAGAGAGAGAAGATACGTTCGGAAAAACGTTTCGCAGCCGAGGGGTAACAAAAACTACGGGGATGAGAGAAAAGAAGAACATAGAGAAGCCGGAATGGAAGTGGACTGCGAACGTAAGTCCGGCGCAGCTGTTGGTTAAAGCACCGACCTCGGTGCAGCTGTCAGGGCCCGACCCGTTCGGGCCTCTCTTTCGTTCAGGCCTGGCTCTCGTTCGCGCATTGCCAGCTGCTTTCTGTCTCTCTTTCTCTCTCTCCCCCTTTCTCCGCGCGCCCGCCAGCAACCCCCGTATAAAACGCACTGTCGCACCCCCGAAAGAGCCCGACTGCCTGCGGCAGACTATTCTTAACTCACCCCACTCACCACGGGGTTAACGAGAGACGAAAGGTTAACCCTTCGCCGTTTCTGCAGTGAATTCATCGAAGCGGTTGAAACGAAAATGCGTGTTCGGCATTTCGGTGACGAGTACTTTTTGGGTAGGCATCGATTAAACGAAAAGCTATGGAACTATAGAAAAATGGCGAGAAAAGTCAAGGACGAAGCGTGAAAAGATCTAAATAAATGTAATGCATTTAAAAACGTATCACATTGATATTCGAAAGATAAAAATTCGCTTATATACGAAATATAATATTCAATCTGTAATCAAGTTTCTGCGTGATATTTAACTTCAAAAAATCAACACGAGTATGTAAAGGATGCCTCTACATAAAGATACTTCTGCGAACGTTGCAAGCTTTTCACAGCGTTGAATTAAGAGAGAGAGAGAGAGAGAGAGAGAGAAAAGAAATGTTGCCAGGATTCGGGAAGATACGATGCGGAAGTAGCAAAGTTGAACGCGAGATACCGCGAACGCGGATATTTCTTGTTTTAGCGAAGAAGTGAAAGTTCTTTTGTGTTCTCGCGAGACTCGTTCCGAAGGAGAGTCTGCGCTGTCTGCGCCCCGCTCGTGATTGAAATCGTCGTATTTTCCGATGTTTCGCGGCCGACTGGCTTGTCGAGCGACAGTGATTTCGCCGGCTTCTCCTCAATAGGCCGCATAATCGTATGAGAAACATGTTACGCATTAATGCATAATCAAACTCTATTCTTTTAAAATGTTAGAGAGAAATTGATATACAAAGTTCATACAAAGGATCGCTCGCGGACGATCGATTCCTCGAAAGATATGTCGATTCCTCGAGGAATGTCCACGAAATGAAGTGTAAGCAAGTCCATTAGTAATCGGTGCGCGAACTTTGTCGATCGCGACGACCGCGCCGAGCGGCGTCGAGAGTGCAACGACCGGGGACCGACGGGCCCCCCACGCGGGGGGAGAACTTCGCCTACGATCGATCGGAATCGAGAAAGTCTGGAATTCGGGATCCGAGAATTGGCAAGGAAAGCTTGTGAGAAAGCGAAGACATTAATCGTTTCATATAGGAATAAATGTGTTATAAAATTGCGACTTATATATATATCCCCATATAAAGAGTGTTTAATGCGTGACGCAAATTAGTCATGCATCATTTTATAATAATTTACTAATTATTTATATTTAAAGTATTAAAGCTTTGGAGCTTCTTATTTTTCTCGTGAGTGATTACAAATTGTATTAAGCAAATGAATGATGTACTATCATTTTTTATGATTTGATTTCATATTAAATAAGAGCTTAAATTTCAAATACGCAAAGTATATTTGGGAGTACAAAAATATTCAATAATTTAATATAATGTATATATATCCCACAGTTTGCGCTATGGAAATTCCAGTTTTTTTTTTTTTTTTTTTTTTACCGGTTTAAGAACGGAAAGGATGGTGAAATTTTAAAAGACCGCAACTGCGTAAATTTCCCGACAGTCTTCTACGTGACAGTATCCCAACGACACTTGTGGTGTGGTTTGCCTATTGTCGCGAGGACAATTCGGCACAATCTGACCCGGGTTTCGAGTTCCCAGAATCAAAGGGCGAGCGCGACGAAGCCGCTTCCTTCGCGAATGAAAACCACCTTTGTACGTGCACAGGTACGTAGTCGAACACCAGGTGCGGATTACGTACCTGTACGTATCAAAGAGAGGGAAGGAGAGAGAAAGAAAATCAGGAGCTTCGGCGTCGACGACTGTCCGACTCTAGCAACACGGCCATCCCCGTTCGACTCTCGCGGAGTCTCCGGAGTGAGCGAGGACGAAAGAGAAAGAAAGAGGATAAAGAGAAAGAGAGAAAGAGATTGCCACACACGAAGGCAGATTTCGCCTCCTCTCGTCTCCTCCCGCTTCCTTCCCTCAACACAGCCTCGGATCATTACACGTGCACACAGATTAGTTAGTTCTCGGTCGGCACGCAGGTACACGAGAGAGAAAGAAAGAAAGAAAGAGAGAGAGCGAGCGAAAAAGGAGAGGGATGCTGCCGTTGCTGCAGCAGTCGGGTCGCACGGACAAGAGGAGGGCAAGAGAGCTCGAGAAGAGACGAAAGACGGAGAGAGAGAAGGAGATACTCGCACACGCGCGAGCTTAAGCGTGGGAAGCTGCTGCACGCTTCGAAGTCTCGGCGCACCGGGCCTCTCCTTCGGCCGGGCTTTGAAACAGAGCGCGAGGATAACGATATAGAGAACGTTCGCGCGAGAATATCGTCGTATTACGTCGAGATAACGATAATGGATACTCGATAGATATTGACAGAAATCAGCTGCCTGTTAATAATCGCGCGAACTAGCAGGATTGACGAGATTTTTTTGTTAAGCGATCGTTAATCGCGACCGCAAATCGAGAAGTTTGTGAACCTTTAGTCTAAATATATATTTAGAATTAAATTATCTTTAATAATAATAATTCGAATTTACGAGAAAACGAGATCAATTTGTCGGACGCGCGTGCAATCGTGAAGGGAAACGCATGATAAATGAATATCACGCGCGATATTATATCATATATATAGTTGATGACTTACGGGTGTTGCAGTAGTCGCCTTTCCAGCCGGATAGGCAGACACGCTCGCCGGTCGGGCTGCAGCTGTAGTGGCCGAAGTTGTCGTCCCTAGGTCGGCACAGATTCTCGCAGCCCTTGCCGTAATAGTGCGCCACGCACGTCACCCTGTACTCGTACTCCATCTGCGAGTGAGCACTCTTGTGCTCGTCGACGGTCCACTCCGGCCCGACGTCCAGCCATTTCTGGGTGGTCAGCCGCGTGATCAGCACTTTCTCTGAAAAGATCACGGATATGTTCCTGTTTGAGCGATGTTTTTCAAATGTTTACAAATATAAAAAAAATATATATATATATCATATATATTGATAATATACAGAGTGTCTCATATTAATAGAGTATAGTATTCTCGAAAATGATGCATTTCCAGAAATTTTGCCGAGGGAAAAAGATGCTTATTTTTTTGACAGGAAATACAATGCTACTGGTCTGTACTCTATATGGAAAACACCCTATATATAAATATATAAAAATATATTTATTACATTAATCTAAAAAAATTGTATTTATCGCTACGGTCGATCACCGAATCGAGACGTATAAGAATAATTAGCCGGCGCATTCAACGTCAGACAGAGCAACGAGGTGCACCCAATGATGCGATCAAAGTGCATCGGCCCTCCGAGAGAGAAGCAGAGAAAAGGAGAGAGAAAGAGAAAGAGAGAGAGAGAGAGAGAGAGAGAGAGAGGGCAGACCGGACGTTCGTCCGCTATTGCTACTCTGTCGGCGGCACGCATCCGGCACAAAGAGAGTAAGCGTATACCACGTTGCGGCTCTGGGAAAGAGGCGTCCTTCTTTCCTCTCTCTTCCCTTCTGTCCTCGTCTTCGCCTGCGGCTCGTCCTCTCGTCCGGTGTTGTCTCTACTCGCTTTCGTGTAAACTGAACGAGCGAAGGCTACGGAGAGGCCTTCCTTATAAGGGCGCATTATCGTAATAGCCCCGACAGATTAGGATCCTACTCTTCGGTCGGGGGCTACTACGCGATCAGGTGCCCTACCGAAAAACCTGCATCTCACGGCACCGGTTTTCGGTGCACGCGGCGCGTCCCGAACTGGACCCGGAGGAACTGGTAGCGTACCGGGTCTATCGCGTGCAGTAAAGGTCAGTGGCGTAGTCGCTTAAGCGAAAGATACATCGATCGACCTTCACTCACGAGAATAATATTCGAAAGTTATCGATGATGAACGAAGACAGGGGAAGACAGGCGATAAAACTCAAAAGTTATATAATAGTTTGTAAATGGTCCCTGTATCCGTAAGATGTAGAATTACGAATAATATTTTTCAGGATTATTATCTGTAGCGCACGATTGGAATATTAAAGCTATTTCTGATATGAAAAGAACTTGTGTATGACGAGTTTTAATATTTGTTCGGTTATCAGTAGAAGAATCTATATCATTGCTTAATAAAGCATAATTTTTCTAATATTGAATATTAATAGTTATTAATATCTTAATCAATAATTAAAGCACCATCGCTTATCACTCTATAATTCTCGTGTTCGAAAAAATTGTGTAAGTCGAGGAGGATGCCCGATATTGACACTGCTGTCACCTGATAACGCGACTTGCCGAGAAAGGACCTTCGATTACGCGTCACTGTGCGCGCTCTTTCTTCTCGCGCGTCGAGAAGGAAGAATGAACGAGCGAAGAAACGAACAGAGAGAACAAAAGGACGAAATTTCGCCGATGGCGTGCCCGAGGATACTTAAGGAGGGAGCCAGACCAGTCTCTCTTCCCAGAAGGAAGTGGTGTTTCGCTGTCGGCGAAACGGGAGTCGAGAATGGGCGAGAGAAGAAGAGCGAGATACACAGACACGTACGCACGTATACATCGGAGGAAGAGGAGAGGTAGTTTACCAGGCTATCTTCCCAGGTGATGCTGTTACGAGTTCCGAAAACGTCGATCTTCGCACGCTACGCGCGCGGAATAAACAGGCCGTTATAACACGTTCGATCCCGAGAGAGAAAAAGAGAGAGAGAGAGAGAGAGAGAGCGAATACGGGCTTTACATATAGAGACAGTAAAGATAATTATATTTATAAAAAAAATGCACGAGATCAGAAACTAACTATATAACAATATCACGTTGCACTTACTATTTTCTTCAATTTTAAATGAAATAATCACAATAATGTTAGTGCATATATTGCTCTTTGTATAAATTTAGTCGTTTTACAAAAAAGAAAGAACCTGTGTATATATAACAATCTATTTTTCATACGATTTCCCGACTAATGTCAAAGACTTTCGATTTAGATGGCACACATGCATGCATGATGCATGTGAATGTGATAGAAAGTGACGTTCTTTAATGATATTCGGAGAGACGCGGAAAAAGAGAATTAATCCGCATTTATATTCGTCTGGAAGGTGGTTGCGATTACCGGTATACGTATGTGTGTATCGGCAAAGTTACAACTTCCTGCTGCCGTTTCCCGCGACCGGACCGTTGGCTAGCACGAGAGAGAAAGAGAGATCGGTTGTTTCTATTTGACCACGATATACACACCCGGTAAACACCCGGCGTGCTCGAGGCCAGACCGATTCAAGGTATTCATTAACGACGCATAGCAGCGCCGGCGCGTAGCAGACATTTTCTATTGTTCGTTCATTCAGAAACGAGCGGCTGCCAAACAAGGATAGTCAATAGAGAGAGAGAGAGAGAGAGAGAAAGAGAGAAATAAAAAGAAAGAGAAAGAGCTGGCATATAGCCAGCGGCGGCTTCCACCGCTTTTCTGCACGAAAAAACGTGCTGATGATTTGGCGAAATGGATCGGAAAATCCGACAACGTACGGCGGATCAACTTTTATCGGAACCGCCTTCGCTAACAATAAGATTTAGTGCGTAGACATCTCGGTAAACGAGATGAGATGCGGGATTTGTTTTTTTGGCAATTGTGATGTAACGCAGATTTTTTTTTATCTTTAAACTTATGTTCCAGACAAATATGTATAAATGCAATCTCAATATAAAAAAAAAAAAAAAATTATAGATATAAGTTTGGTGAACCTTAGAGATCCTATTCTTTAACCCTAAGTTAAGATTAAAGAACAACAATCCAACTTTTTTTAATATTCATGATAATGATTAATTGAAATTAATTTTTATAATTTTAACATCAATCTTTTAGCAAGATTTAAAAACAAAAAGATATCTACAGACTACTGTTTTTTATTAATTTTTCCAATCGTGAGATAAAACACGCAACGTAACGCAATGCGACGATTTCTTCTCTCCCACCGATTGACACGTGGAACGCGCGGAGAGAAGGCGGCCAATTATCGCCGCCGTTATTATCATGCGAAAGGAGGCAGGTGCGCTCTCCCGAGTGCATCGGGCGATGTGCAGCGAGCGAGTCGCGCAACGGTGTCCCGTTTGCGAGGGAGAGAGAAGCACGGAGAAAGACCGGCCGGGGAAAAGCGGTTGACAATCGACGGTGACGTAAGCTGCGCGTGTGGAGTCACGACCGCTGGTGTGTTCCTTTCGCTCACGTATGCGTCTATGTATGTATACACGTACGCATGCCCCGCGTATACGCATCGCGGAGCCGTATCAATTGGAAATGAATAGAAGACACTCAACAAGTCGAACGAGTCAAGTCCGGATGCGCCACGGATACATCCCGAGACGAAAACAAATGCAACGTGGACATTATACCCGTGCTTTCTCTCAATTATGAATTCTCCGACAAATGTTAATGTAAATGAAATTACATTCAAACTGTTACATCGCGCGAGATTGCTTGACGTCGAAAATTGTGCCTGAACGATTTTAATTTAATTAAGAAGCGCATACAATTTTGACAATCGTTTTTCACACATAGAATTGTTCCGTAATATAATCACAATCTTGAATCCTGAATCCTCCATTTATGAAAGAATAAAAATGAAAAAATTTCGAAATAAAATGGTAGCAGTCTATGGAGATTTTTCCCGCGGGAAGTGTATTTCCAAATGAGATACACGATACCTTAGAATAGATATACATCGGAGCGTCCACTTCGTAGTTAACGAGCTGCTGTTACGAATTGTAGAAACGTAGCCGCTTCCTCGAATGCGCGCGCGTTAAAATGAGACGTTTAACAGTATCTCGGCTGGATATCGCGATCTCGAATTTAATATACTTTACCACGCGCGTTATATCCCACAAGGCGTACACCTCGTAATAACGCTCGTTGATTCACCGCGAATGAACGAACTTACAAACGAGACTAACGAGAAAGAGAGAGAGAGAGAGAGAGAGACTCCCCTCTTTCATCCACCTCTTCCTCGCTGATGCTATGGCGGATGAATGAAGGAAAGGAAGAGTAGTAATCCGATCGGCCTTTACCAAAACGAGCAACAACCGAGCACAGAGCCGTCGTCATTAGCGACAAAGGAAACTGGTTCGCGTATAATAAACACCACGACACATGTGACGAATCGATCGATGAACGCCTTTATCGACACGTGTAATCGTTAGGGCGCAACATCTTCCTCCGCCATGATTTATAAATAACGTCGCATCGTGCGGGAATAAAATTAGACCGGGGAATAAAAATGATGGAGGGAAACATTCTTTAAAATCGTTCGATATTTATTTAAAGTCCCCCTTATTTTTAGTCGAAACATTTTGCGCGTGCATATCGTGCCAAGAAATAGATCGTTTCAAAGTTACCTCGCGATAAATGATCTATATTAAAGATCTGAAATGCGCGAGGAAAATATCTCTTTAACAGAAGGCGATCTCGTTTACCGCGAGTGGGATCGCCGTCCTTGAGGAATGTCGGGCAACGCGAGCGGATTCCCACGAAATATTCGCGACACGCGACCCGGGGAGCGAATGCAACTGCGGGAATTGTGATCCGAGCGCAGGTGCAGCGACACGACGACGACGCGTGCACCGGCGCGTCATAATACGCAACGTAACGCAATGCGACGCAATTTATGGAGGGCTAAAAGGAGAGGAAGAGGGACGTCCGAAAGGGAAGGAGACGAGAACCGTCGGGAGCGGGGGCGGTGATTAGAAGAGGAGAGAAGGAAGAGGAGGTGGTGGTGTTCGCCTGAGAAAGGAAGCAGCATCCGAGCAACGCGGCAATAAAGGGCTCGTTTCGCCGTCGTGTGTGTGTGTGTGTATGTGTGTATGCGTTGTGTGGGTATTATATCGCGCCCGGAGCCAGCACGGTAGACGGAGCATAATGTGAGCGGTGTATCCGTGATAAGGGCCCCGGGGATAGGTGTGTATCCGGGACACGATGGATATTAGTGTGAGATGTACATTAGCATTTCACGGTCCAAATTAATGTCGACGTGTCAACGACGAGCATCTTCCGAGTCGAAATTTTTCTCCAATTTTCAATATTCTCAATTTTCAATTCTATTTAATTTATAACTTTCCCGAAAACTCCTCTTTGAAACCTCTAAATGAAACAACCATTCCATTTCCTGCCTATTTATAAAGCAAGACATAAATTCCTACATAAATTAAATTAAAATCCTTTAGAAACGCGATAAAGTCTTACAAGCGTGAGAAAATTCAGATTGAAAATTTCATTTTGTGTTTCGTGGTTATCGGACCAAAAATCTTCCTACGATACTTTATTTAATTTTATAAAAATTCCAAAAAAAGATTTAAAAAAAATTCCTTTTCTGTTCGTGACACGAACGGCGAACAGAACGAAACAGATTTAGGGAGGCGACAGATTTCGATACGTCGATGGTGATTTCATATCAACATCCGCGCGCTGGGAAAAGAATCGCAGATGCCGAGAGCGAGCTGCAACGTATAAGCAGCATGTCGACGATAAAATCCAGAGGCCGAGCAAGACAACACTCGTCCCCGTTGTAACGCGAGCGTTAACACCGAGAAACATCAGACGGCGAAAATTTATCGTTTTCTTATCCCCCCATGCGAGGGATAAAATGTATCTGCTCTGTAAAAGAAAAAAAAAAAAGCTCACGCGCGCGAAAGAGATAGTTTTTATCTTCGTGATGATAAACTTATGTGCATCGTTGTATCATCATCTTGACTGATAGAGATCAGAATCACATATTGGATTATTTGAATATTAATTACATATAACAGAGAAAAACAGTTTGACGTTTGACGTATTCAGATATACTGGTCCTCGTATCAACGAAAATTTTATTAACGACATTAACGTGTATGTTTCTCGGAAGATTCCCTCGAGCTTTTCCAACAGCCCTCGTACTCTTACTACAATCCATTGCTTCGTCGTCGAGTGGACAGATAACGCGACGCGGGTTCGAACAAAGATATGCACACCACGTGGCGCCGAAACAGTTAAAATCGGTTAATTGAACGAGAGGAGCCGCGACGGCGGCATAGGTGACGCGACGCGACGCGCACGCGTGTGTGCGTGTATCCACGCGCGACACGCATGAGGGCCCGCGTATATGCAGCTTCCGCTCTCTCCCGTCGGCCGATTCTAATTATCCGAAGGGGGGAAGGAAGGGAACGACGAGCCGTGCCCGCGGCGGGACTCCTCGAGGAAGGAATTAAACGGTCTCGCTCTTCTTACCCCGTTTTTAAAGCCGGTCTCGAGAGTGAACAACATACTAAGCGGATGCGTGTGCTACCTGCGCGCGAATGCGTACGGAAAACCGTAACGTGCATTTATTAATACATCGTACCCGCCTGCGACGAGGCCTTCGTGTGGCATTATTACGTCGAAGATTGGGATGTGCATCGTTGTATCATCATCTTGACTGATAGAGATCAGAATCACATATTAGATTATTTGAATATTAATTACATATAACAGAGAAAAACAGCACGTTTGACGTTTGACGTATTCAGATATACTGGTCCTCGTATCAACGAAAATTTTATTAACGACATTAACGTGTATGTTTCTCGGAAGATTCCCTCGAGCTTTTCCAACAGCCCTCGTACTCTTACTACAATCCATTGCTTCGTCGTCGAGTGGACAGATAACGCGACGCGGGTTCGAACAAAGATATGCACACCACGTGGCGCCGAAACAGTTAAAATCGGTTAATTGAACGAGAGGAGCCGCGACGGCGGCATAGGTGACGCGACGCGACGCGCACGCGTGTGTGCGTGTATCCACGCGCGACACGCATGAGGGCCCGCGTATATGCAGCTTCCGCTCTCTCCCGTCGGCCGATTCTAATTATCCGAAGGGGGGAAGGAAGGGAACGACGAGCCGTGCCCGCGGCGGGACTCCTCGAGGAAGGAATTAAACGGTCTCGCTCTTCTTACCCCGTTTTTAAAGCCGGTCTCGAGAGTGAACAACATACTAAGCGGATGCGTGTGCTACCTGCGCGCGAATGCGTACGGAAAACCGTAACGTGCATTTATTAATACATCGTACCCGCCTGCGACGAGGCCTTCGTGTGGCATTATTACGTCGAAGATTGGAATAGATAATAATTATATAAGTCGGACTCTCTAATCGCCGCGTTTTCCAAAATTTTCCTACTTCTCTTTAATCATTTTTGCTGACACAAAGATATTATATATAATAAATTATGCTGTTTTTTTTTCTCGCCAAAAAAATATCCAGAATACCACGTCCTACCAGAACACAATTGGCGGTAGGTTAAGCTAGCCTCGTTGGATGAGCCCGTATATACTTGGTGTCGAGTTACTACAGTGTGATGGAAGATGGGTGTACTACGGTTACACAGGAAGGAAACACTAGTGTGCCGCTGCCGCTCGCTAACCGCGTTTCTCTCTCTCGTTTCTCCTTGCTCTCGCTTTCCTCTCTTTCTCTCTCAATAGCGCGCGTTCTAGAACCGCTTCTGGTTGACAGCACAACGCTATGACACAACGGAGCGGAGACGCGTTGCTGTAATAACGCGGTTACAAACGAGGAACGGCCAACGGCAATAGAGACTGAATAGAACAATGAAAACGCGACGATTGTTCGCGGAGCAACAACCAGCCGGGGCGGTCGACGTAAGGTTTGTACACAAAACACCCCGATCCACCTTTTACTTATGACGTGTGAAATACATCGTAACCTCGGCAAGCACGAGAAAATGAATCTTAGATATATCGCGATGAAACGTTCGAAGAAATCCCGATAGTACTCGCAAATCTGACAAACACTACTTCTATTTTTATATCTCTTTCGAATATACATGTTTCTTGAATACATTATTTATAAAACGGATAATAATTTCGGGAAAAAACGTAAAATATAAAAAAATATCAAATATAATAATATAATAAAATATTAGAAAATTAAAAATATTTTGAGACCGATAAGAGCCATCGAACGCAAAAAGAGAAGAGAAATTTATCCACTCTGTCTGTCTCTCTCCTTCTCCGATT